>NW_028119420.1:20000-34406 GCF_965119305.1 Pelophylax lessonae | reverse complement strand
CAGACTAATCACTACTATGTGTTATGCGTTTCAGCTTCTATAGTTATCCAGAAATGGTGGTGTCAGATGCAGCCTTGTTTAGAAGGAGAAGACTGCAAAGTTCTACCAGACTTGACAGGTTGGAGTTGTAGTAGTGGGAACAAAGTCAAAACAACAAAGGTAAGGCTAAGAAGAACAAATGTACTTTATTTATTTGTCACATTAGAATGGTTAGGGTAATTGTAGTTGTATCAATGTGCTTGCTAATCAACTGTGTTGTCCCATTTAAATGACAAAGTGATACTCTTAAAAAAACTAGTTAAACTCTTGGTATGCTTGAAAACATAGCCTGAAGCTTTTTGACTTTCACAGGAATACTAAAAGGAGGCTTCAGGTCTCATCCATAGCAGAGACCTTCAGCTGTGTTTAGATGGACTGTTTTTCAGGGGGTTAAAACTAAAAAACCAGGCTGCTGCAGCATGACTGATCTACGGTAAGGTTAAGACTCCATCCAACTCCCTGCTGCCCTGTGGATGTTAAAGAGCAAACAGCATATGGGAGCTTGTTTGGAGATTTAGTAGCATTGAAGGGCCTGAAGCACAGAAGAAATAGTATGAGGAAAAGCTGGGATTGGTATGGGAAACTAGAATCAGTGATAATAGTTCGGGAGGCATGAAAGATTGTTCCAGCTGTCAAAAAGTATCTTGGTGTTTGTGTGATATGATATTGATATGCTCAGGGCATGCTATGTGTAATAGTTTTTTTTAAAAATATGTTTTTAAAGTTTGATTATTTAAAAAGATATGAAGAATGCAATGGTGTCATATTGTGCTGCCAAAAGAAGTAAGTGGTTAGACAAACTTTATAGAAAAACAACAAATTAAGGACACACATTTACATTTATATATTTCTGAAAGAGGTACAGAAGTCATTCTGGAAATTTATTAGCATTTTTTGAGACTTTAAACAACTTTAAACTTCCCTTTGGAAGTTAAAGGATAAGTTCACTTTTAGTACATATTACATGTTACACCTGTAGTTAGGGTGTAACATGTAACATGCATCACTACCCCCCACCCCCTCACCTCTCCACGATAATGGGCAGGGGATCCTCTCCCACACCCACTGTCACAAAACGGCGCAGCTGTTTGGGCCTTTTCCTGTATGGTCGTGTCATTCATTCACAATGATCTGTGAATGAATGAACTACAAGTTCCACCTGCAACTGTGGCAGATGGCTTGTAGATCTCAATGAACTACCCAGGAGCTCATCAGCACCCTTGTATTTCACTGACACTTCCCACAACTGAACTGTCTGCCATATGGAGGTATGAGGAGAGAGTTGCCAGCAGTGACATTGTACCTAAGATCCACTGATCACGGGCGTAATGCTTTTCAGGCTGAAAGGTAAAAAAAAAATCATGTGCATTTATTATTTTATAACTAAAGGTCAACTTAGCCTTTTTAAAGTGCAGCATGTGGGATAATGCACAGAGAGCCTGCTGCAGGGCAAGAAGCAACATATGATGAAGCTGGGAACTGTGTAGGAAACTAAGACCAGTGCAAATTGTTTGGGAAGACATCAAAGGCTGCTCAAACCCTTCAAATATAATTGAGTGGATGTGGTAACTGTAGCTCTTAAATTAATCAGGAAAGTTATGGTGCTCCAAGAACCCTAGATGACCAGTAACAAGGTGTTTGGAAAGTGGAAATTTACTTTTCACTAAACTATATACTGTATGTAAAAAAAAAAAAATGGTAAGGGTAAAAAAAATAAGATATTTTATCATAGCTCTTCAGCTTGGGACAGTTAAGCTCTGCTGGCCCAGAACCTCTACCTACTCTAGTCTTACTAGTCCCACTGAAGAACAATATCTATCTGTCTGCATGCCTCTGCTATATGTAGAGATAAGCAAACCGAGCAGGACTCAATTCATGGGAGGTCAGGTTAAAAATACCATTCTGCAGTGTGAAGGTATTTTCGTATGGCTTAAAGTGCAGCACTGAAAATCTACAAATCATTTAAATAACGTACTTGGGGGATACCTTAAAGCTGCAAATAAAAGTTGCAGGACAGTGACTTCTCTTTCCTCGCCACTAGGTTGCAAAAGGATCTGGTTTCATTTTTAGGTTAATCCCCCCATAGAAATTTTTCTCTTATTTTTAACGGGACATTGAAAAAAATGGGTGAAAACAGCATGGTTAGATCCTTATCCAGGCATGCAGCAAAGCAAAGCAAAGCTTCTCTGCTTGCACTGCTTCTTGTCCCACTATTGAGGTAAAAGAGCTACATTAGTACACCTTATTACTCATTTCCCAAAAAAGTAAAAATTAAATTAACACCCAGGCACCATGTCCTTTGGTATAAATCCATCATCAATTGTATTGTCCAGCAATGTGAATCCATCACCAATCACAACAAACCTGCCTGATGATGTTTTTCTCCCCAGTGATGCTTCTCCATCACATGCAAATCACAAAAGATGGAATTCTCCGTGCTGCAATAATGTAAAACACAATGTTGGTTGATGTCATTGTCACAAAAATGGCAATGGCTAAATTTGATCAATTACATCACCTGGGATCCCCATCTGTTTTCTTACATTCTAGTAGCCTGGGATTTGGGTGGGTGAACTGGCAAGTTTGTTTGGTTGTTTGAAGAATTGCAAACAGGCTGGGTTCAGATCAAATTCATATTCAACTTGAATTTCCTTGTCAAGTTTGTTTTATTGAGTTTTAACATGGTATACAAGGAGGTTTAGATGCAACAACAAGAAAGTAACATCATGACGTATGGGTATAAAGATAAGTGCAGATACAATGAAATATAATGAATACCATGTAGTTCCTACCAAAAAATAGGTATAGCAAATAAGAAAATTCGTCCTTGAAAAAATCTAGAAAGGATCAAAATCTAGTACTGTATATCATAAACGACTAAGATGTGAAGCTTATTAAAGCACAACAATATAATGTTACAAGTATAGAAAAAGTAGGCATAAACGTTGCTACCTGAACCACATGGGAAGAGTAAAAGAAGGGAAAAAGAGGAGCAAGAAATGTAAGGAGAATAGGAAAATGAACTAGGAATAAGAGAAGAAAAAAGGATAGGGATATAGTTAAAGATAATCCCCCAATTGAATGGCGGCTTTTCTATACAGCTTTACATTATTTTGGTTAGTCTGTGTCTTAATATGATATGCAGCTATGGATTGGATTGTAGTGATTGCTAGCTATGAAAAGTCCATTATATTTGCCAAAACAAAACAATTATTTTATATGGCACGTTAGTAACAAATATTTCTAATTGGCAAGTGTATTTAAATTTCATAGAGTAGGAGGTTTATGCAGAAGGCTATGCTGTATGTAGATCAATAAATGTGTTGAATCAGAATAGTCAGATACTATATTTCCTATTTTTTTCATTTATCATAAATCAGCGAAAAAATACCATCAATGTGGTGCCTGGAAGGATGCTAAACCATTTGTCATACTAAACAAAACTCTGCTTATACTGTATATGAGCAAATCAGATTAGACAGGCTGAAGTTTTCCCCTAGAGTGTTCCCCTTTACTTGACTCCTTTAAAGGTTTGCCAAAATGCTATAATGAGGAAAGACGCACAACTAATCAAAATGCAACTCAGATCATTCTAATGTTTATGTGCTTGCAACTAGTCATTCTAGATGACAGTGTATATGCTAAAATGTATTATAATTATAAGAAAATGGTATTCATTGCCCACCATACCATTAAATACACTCCTATTTATTTATTTTTGGTGGCCTGTATGGGGACTCCTATCTTTATTTTAAATACAGTATATGACTATTTAAAACTCAGCTGAACCACCTTGCATTATAGATGCACCAAAAGAAAAGATATGTGTAACGAATATGCAAAATCTTACAGTTAGTTTTCTTTAGAAAGCACCCTGGCCTAAATATAAAAAAGCCTTTTCTCTGCCAGCATGCTGCAAAAAAAGGAACCTTGCTCTCTTTAGGGAATCAGTAGTCCCCCTGCAATGATCTATGCTGAGTCAAAGCCAGACAGGATGGAGCATTAGATGATTACAACAAGGGGGTTTGTCTGACCTCTGAAGTTTTGATCCACTAGGAATGTACAGTATTTAACTGATTAAAACTAAAAGCATAGTTGGACTTTAAAATTATGTTTGATCATCGAAAACCCTACCTTTTAAATACTGGGAGAAAAAAAAAAATCCAACATACCTATGGAAGATTTTCTTATATAAAAGTGTCATTTTTTTTAGCACCTAATATAATCATTTTTTATGACATTTATTAATAATATTTAGGGATGGGCCGAACACCCCTCTGTTCGGTTCACAGCAGAACTCCCGAACAGGGGAAATGTTCACCTTGAAGTCTGTGGGAGCCGAACAGAAAAAGTCAACAGTGCCCATTTTGAAGGCTTATATACAAGTAATTGGCCATAAAAGGGGTATGGGGGTCTGAGTACTGCCCTGGGGGACATGTATTAATAAAAAAATAAAAAACAGTGATCAGGAGCAGTGACTTTATTTATGCTTAAAGTGCATCCCTTTAATGTGCCTGTAAAGTGGCACATCTGTAGCATGCTACAGCAAAAATTAGATTTTTAAAAAATGTTTTGAAAAACTAGTCAAATTCCATTTAAAATGATTTGTGGTTACAATTGTTGGCACCCGGCTATTGAAAAAAATAAAGAAAAAAACAATGTGGGGTCTCCCCTATAATCCATACCAGACCCTTATCTGGGCATGCAGCCTGGCAGGTCAGGAAAGGGGACAAGCAAATGAGTGCCCCCCACCTGAACCATACCAGGCCACATGCCCTCAACATGGGGGGTGGGGGTGGGTGCTTGGGGGCAGGGGAGGCTCTGATGTTGATGGGGAAAAGGTCCTCTTCCTGACAACCCTGGGCTGTGGTTGTTGGGGTCTGCTGGCGGGGGGGCTTATCGGAATCTGGAAGCCCCTTTTAAAAAGGAGGCGCCCCCCAGATCCGCCCCCCCCATGTGAATGGATATCGGGTACATAGTACTCCCACCCATTCATCAAAAAAGTGTACGAAAGTAATAAACACAAGAGAGTTTTTGGCAAATCCTTTATTAAAAAATAAAAAAATAGTGTGCTCTCTATGAAAATCCATCGTCCATCATGCCGCCTGTTTTTTTTTTGATTGATGATAGATTTACATTGAGGGACATTATTATTTTTATTTTTTAATAAAGGATTTGTCAAAAACTGTCTCTTGTGTTTATTACTTTTGTATACTTTTTTGGTGAAAGGATAGCAGTACTATGTATCCAATACCCATTTACATAGGGGGAGGCCAGGATCTGGGGCTTCCAGATTCCCATAAGCCCCCCGCCTGCAGACCCCAACAACCACAGCCCAGGGTTGTCGGGAAGAGGCTCTTGCCCCATCAACATGGGGACAAGGTGCTTTTGGGTGGCCCCCCCTGCCCTGAAGCACCCACCTCCCCATGTTGAGGGCATGTGGCCTGGTGTGGTTCAGGGAGGAGGGGGCCCTCCCCTCCCCATCACCATTGACCTTTCTTGACCTGCCAGGCTGCATGCCCGGATAAGGGTCTGATATGGATTTTGGGGGGATCCCACGCTGTTTTTTTTTTTTTTTTTTTTTTGGCATGGAAACCCATTGACAGATGATGACTCATCAGTGGTTAAGGACACAGTGGCCAGCTTCCAAATCCCTTTTTTCTTAACAACCAGCTTGCACTGCGCTCTAATTGGGAAAAGCTTTCCTCAATCAGGGCACAAAATGCACTGTGCAGTCGGGGTGAACATCCTGCAAATTCGGATGTTCAGCGAATGGCTGAACAGTCAAATGTTCAGCCCGAACTCATGCACCGACTGAACCATTTGCCCATCACTAAAAATATTACTTACCTAAATAATCTTATATAACAAATGCCAATATTTTCCTAATAGAATACTTAACATTTTTAGCATTTTTTAACATTGATTCCATATCTGCAGGCTCTTCCTGTCTACTTGCATACACTCCAGAAATACTGCATAACTTTTCCCAGGGCATGTTCGCTGAGAGTGACAACAGTCGACCATCCCTGTTCAATGTGTGTTAGCATAGCAGCTTGTAGTCTGCAGTGGGTGAAGTGTGTTTTAGGTTAGTGATTACACAGGAGAGCAATTAGGGGCCTGGAAGTGCCTGCACAGGGATCTTCATGACAGGATCATCAAGATTTTTTTTAATGAAAGCTACAGGTTTGTAAAATAATTAGAATGATGTTTTTAATTTTTTTAACATGTTGAAACTTAAATAACCTTATGCTGATTGAGTTTATTTATACTTCAAAGTTTGTAGGCTGGCTTGTTAAGCTACAAGTCTCCAAAGACACAGCAGATAAGTTTTACACTGATTTGGCAAAAATAAATATGAACATTAATATTTATGTTGCTGCTGCTCCCAGCTTAGGATAAGACAAATATGCAGATATATAGGTTAGAATAAGTTAAAACATAGCTAAATTATGTTTTTTCTTTTAATGTAAAGCCTTGGAAATTGCAAGTTAAAAAATGTGCTATCACGTATACTTACAAATGTGTGCTACGTTATGCCTGATATATATATGAAAATAGTAGGGGTTGATAAAGGAGTGCTAAAGTATGGGAAGTGATGTAATTATCCCCTCACAGGAAGTTTTCTGTAGCAACTATTTTATTTTTTGCCATGAACTGAATGAGTAATAGGATAGCTCTATTCCTTCCTAATCCTTTCCTCTTCTGTTTTTTTATCAGCCATCTGTTACTTGATTTAAAAAATGCAGCTCTCAACAAATCAAAAGGGGGAACACAAGACAGGACTGGGAGGAGCCCCAATGTTCTGTGCAGTATTAAAGAGATATGTGTAGTGAGTCCTGCGCTGTCTGGGGAAGATACTGCTCAAAAGACCAAAGGGGCTTATCCCAGATGCTGCAAGTACCGAGACTGGTAACCATGCAGTGTTAGACTAAATCTAGGGGATACTGCGCTTCTGGGATGTTACTGATAAATCTACTATAAATAAACTCAAGTTAAAGTGTATAAAACTGTGAATAGGGCAGAAATAAATACGTGTTCAAGCGGTTAAAAGATAAATAATAAATAAATCAAGTGTAAAAGATGTCCATCCTTCAATCACATATGTGCAAACAGTGTATCACATTAAAAAAATCAATCAAGGTGCTAAAAATACAGATACTCTAAAAAATCTAAATAAGGTGGAGAAATATATATAAATAAATAAAGATATGCAACACCGCTTAAAGTGCCTAAGATATAATAGGTGACAGGTAAAGTGCTGGGTGCATACACTGGTGCGTAAATAAATATAAAGACTAGCTAAAGTGTCCTTTGTGCTCCAAACAATTAGGGAGATTTGAGTAAAAAGTCCAAGAATTGTGTATCCAGGTGGGAAAAATTCAAAGGTGATACTCCTTTACCTAACACCGTGCTTAAGGTGGTGGGGTGCTTCTCCTAAACCCCTCTATGTGTGCTAGCCGCTCATCTCAAGGTCTAAGAATATAGGCCTTAATCGATATCCAGGGGGCTCCTCTCCAATCCTGCTCTGCTTCCCAATAGGGCCTGTTGTGTGGGCTGCTAAGGGTAGGTCGGCTCCCTATCCCTCTCCAGGTCCCCAGCGGTCCCCAGCGGATCTCAAATTAAAGAGGCTCGAGATAGTGCAAGTATTGTCACAAATAAAGGTGCTTTTATTCACATCAAATAAAATTTTTTTAATTTTTAATTTGATGTGAATAAAAGCACCTTTATTTGTGACAATACTTGCACTATCTCGAGCCTCTTTAATTTGAGATCCGCTGGGGACCTGGAGAGGGATAGGGAACCGACCCACCCTTAGCAGCCCACACAACAGGCCCTATTAGGAAGCAGAGCAGGATTGGAGAGGAGCCCCCTGGATATCGATTAAGGCCTATATTCTTAGACCTTGAGGTGAGCGGCTAGCACACATAGAGGGGTTTAGGAGAAGCACCCCATCACTTTAAGCACGGTGTTAGGTGAAGGAGTATCACCTTTGAAATTTTCCCACCTGGATACACAATTCTTGGACTTTTTACCCAAATCTCCCTAATTGTTTGGAGCACAGAGGACACTTTAGCTAGTCTTTATATTTATTTACGCACCAGTGTATGCACCCAGCACTTTACCTGTCACCTATTATATCTTAGGCACTTTAAGCGGTGTTGCATATCTTTATTTATTTATATATATTTCTCCACCTTATTTAGATTTTTTAGAGTATCTGTATTTTTAGCACCTTGATTGATTTTTTAATGTGATACACTGTTTGCACATATGTGATTGAAGGATGGACATCTTTTACACTTGATTTATTTATTATTTATCTTTTAACCGCTTGAACACGTATTTATTTCTGCCCTATTCACAGTTTTATACACTTTAACTTGAGTTTATTTATAGTAGATTTATCAGTAACATCCCAGAAGCACAGTATCCCCTACCCTTGATTCTGTGCAGTATTAGTTCACTAAAGAGCAAACCACAGTAGATTACTTTTTAACCACTTGCCGACCGCCAGCTGTACATATACTGCGGCAGGTCGGCTCTGTCCCAGGAAATGACGTAACTGTACTTCACTTCACGGGACCGGGAGTGGGACGTACTCTTGCCGCTGGAGGCACGTACACACACCCATTCGCTGCAGGGGAAGCTGATCTGTGGATTCAGCGGCCTCGATTGCCTCCGGGCACCCACGATCTCTCCCCGTGGAAACAGAACGGCGGTCTGCCGTTGTCAACTAAACAGACTGCTGTTCTGTCAGCAATGAACACAGGGCTCCTATGTTCCTTCTATTAAGGAACACAGGTCCCTGTGTTTATTCCATAAGTCCATCCTCCACACAGTTAGAAAGCTCCCCCTAGGGACACATTTAACCCTATTGATCGCCCCTGGTTTTTACCCCTTCCCTGCCAGTGTCATTAGTACATTAACAGTGCATATTTTTAGCACTGATCACTGTAGTAATGTCACTGGTCCCCCCCAAAAGTGTCAAAAAGGTCAGTTAGGTGTCCGATCTGTCTGCCAAAAATGTTGCAGTCCCGCTAAAAATCACTGATCGCCGCCATTACTAGTAAATATAAATTATATGAATCTTTCCCCTAGTTTGTAGACGCGATAACTTTTGCACAAACCAATAAATATGCTCTTATTGGGATTTTTTACCAAAAATTTGTAACAGAATACACATTGGCCTAAAATGATGAAAAAAATTAGATTTTTTAATTTTTTATTGGGAATGTTATATAGCAGAAAGTGAAAAATATTTATTATTTACTTTTTTCAGAATTGTTGCTATTTTTTTGTTTATAGCACAAAAAATAAAAATTGCAGAGGTGATCAAATACCACCAAAAGAAATCTCTATTTGTGGAAAAAAAAGGACATCAATTTTATTTCGGTACAGCGTAGCACGACCGTGCAATTGTCAGTTAAAATAATGCAGTGACGAATTGTAAAAAATGGCCCGGTTATTAAGGGGGAAAACCTTCTGGTCCAGAAGTGGTTAAAGGATGTCTGACAGGAGGTGAGGAGGTGTTATTACACCTCCTCAACTGCTCTTTTAACCTGTAAAAGCCCTCATTGCCATGGTGCAACTGCATGCAATGCAGGTGGTTACGGTGCAGTTTGCTGAGCAGTTCTTTTCACTTGAATGGTTCACATTTGGTGGACAGTAATTTTGGCCATTGCAGTTGATGCATGTGTTTATCCCTGTATGACTGCCTTTGTAGCTTAGAGGGGCAGTTGAGGATGGTAAAAATTTGGCTCAACCATTCGCTGTTATTAACCCCCCAACCACAAATGTAAAAAAATAAATAGGTTAGAGGGAATCCCAGGTTGTGCACTGGGCTGTGCAGCAGCCTGAGGACCTAGAAAAGTCACAAGACACAAAGTCTTGCAAGTATTCATCCATGCACTATTTGTATTTCAGAGTGTTTGCATTAAAACAATAAGTTTTGATTAAAAGGAGAAGTCTAGGATTTAAAAAAAAACCCAAGCTAGAACCCTAAGCCTGAGAACTGAGTGATCACATGGCCACTGATTGCTCAGTTCTCAGTTCACTCTGCCCCTCCAGCACTCACTGGAATGCCAGGCAGGGAAGCCAGTGGAAGCAACTGACTCCAGATATCTGAGAGGCTGGGTCAGCTGCTGCTAAAGCATGTGGGTGGATCCCAACAATATGGTAGGGATCTTTCCAGAGCCTGCAGCAACTTTATGATGTCCGCCGTTGGCTGATTCTGAGTCACAGGAGAGCAAAAGTGAGTATTCATTCTCCTGTGACCCAGAAGACACATAACTTCACTTTTAGGCCCCTTTCACACTTGTGCGACCTAAAAGTCGTGCGATTTTACCATGATTTTGCACGATTTTGACTGGACTTGAAGGAATGTCTATGTCTATGGACCTCAAAACGCATCAAAGTCGAACCAAAGTAGTGTAAGGACTACTTTGAAGTCGTTACGACTTGAAATCGCACAGATATTAACGTAACTCATTGGAAATCATCGAATATGACTTGTCATGCGACTCTGCAGTTCCAAGTCACAGGGCAAGTCGCCCATGTGTGAATGGGGTCTTAAAGGTTTGTGCTGAGGCTTTCGAGGGTAGCATTTTTGTTTATGTGCTTAAATTACATTTTACAGATTTCATTGAGTGTTAGGATTATTGTGCAGGTTTGTACTGGATTTTTTATTTTTTATTTTTGCAAAATAATTTAGACCTAGAAATATGAACAAAAAAAATAAGATTGTGTCTCTTTGCATATGCGGTTCAATTGTTTATTATTACTATACAACTGTATGAAGTGCTTCAGGTTTATAATTTGATTGGGGATTGGTAATAGTCAGTAATGCATGTGGGAGTTATCTGTGAAGAGTTGATTGTATATCTGAATGCCATAGTCGGCTGCATATTATACTATTTTGAAAAGAAATAAAAATCTTTAAGTGGTAATGTAGTCAGCTTTTCTTCTGAGCTAGTCCTTTACTGTTCAGGATCAGGCTGACCACTTGCGCTGTTAGTTGTATGACTCTTTTATGTTTTTTTTTTTTTTCTTATTTTTTCTTTTTTTCTGTTGTCACTTGGTAAGTTGCCTATTTGTGATATGTTTAAAAATCTATTCAAATTAAAAATGTAAAAAAAAATGAAAACATTTAATTAGACACTTATTTTACTGCAAATTCATAAGTGGTAATACATATATAATATGCTTTATTATTAGACTTACAGTATTTCTACATTGGCAATTCCCTTATGCCACTGAAAATATATTAGTGGAATGAGACAGTAAAGCATTTATTTATAGGCTAATGAGCACATTCATATTTATTTCCTTGGTTGTAATGGAAAATCATAAGTGCAAAATATTAAACAGAGCACTAATTAATTTATGAAGCCAGACTCTTTCGGCAAGTGTGCATGAGCATATGTATGAGACAGATCTCAGCTAGCTAACCTGAAAATATTCTAGCAGCATATGTGTGCTCTTCTCAATCCTGGTTGGCAATGCACTTGTACACACTCGTAATTATTGCTCACCAGTCATCGCTGATCAGCATTTCCTCCATAACTCTGTGGGACAGTTCACCATCATCCTGGATGAATAACACTCTAAATCAGGGATCTTCAAACTATGGCCCTCCAGTTGTTCAGGAACTACAATTCCCATCATGCCTTGTCATGTCTGTGAATGTCAGAGTTTTACAATGGCTCATGGGATGTGTAGTTCAGCAACAGATGGAGGGCCGTAGTTTGAGGATCCCTGCTGTAAATCAAGACAACAAGCAACATACATATAAGTAAGTACACCTATCATAATCCTGTGGAACAGGGTGACACAGCAGGCACACGGATAGAAGACAGGAACATCTCTACCTGTAATGCAAAAGTAGGAAGGCCTGATAGGGCTAACCATGGCAAAATGAACTTGTAGTATTATTTTTTAAAGTAGAAATATGCCCCCCCCCCAAAAAAAAAATAAAATAAAAATAAATGATGTGGCACCTAGTTGTAAGTACCATATTTTCCGGCATATAAGGCAACTTTTTAACCCTAAAAACATCCCCAAACAAAATAGGGGGGTCGTCTTATACGCGGAGTATAAAATGTGGGGACTACTTTACATGGCCCTAATAATATCCAAGCAGGGTAAGTACACAAACATCCCTATTCATCTCCATGGTACAATAAGTACACAGGGTGTAATCTCTCAAAGCGCTGGCTGGATGTATGGTAATACTGTACTGGTATGTACCGTAGCTTTGGCTACATACTGTATACCGCGCTGAGCCAATCACAGTGAGCGATGTATTAATTATTAAATACAAAGCCAGCTCAGATTGGCTGAGTCAGAGCAAGTAACATCATCAGCCTCCGCCAATCCAAGCAGGCTTTGTATTCAATAATAGAATACATCGCTCACTGTGATTGGCTCAGCGCAGTATACTGTATGTACCCAAAGCTACAGTACATACCGGTACAGCATTCCCGCACACATCCAGCCAGCGTTTTGAGAGATTACACCCTGTGTACTTACCTTGGAGATTAATAGGGACATTTGTGTACTTACCCTGCTTGGAGATTAATAGGGACGTTTGTGTACTTACCCTGCTTGGAGATTAATAGGGACGTTTGTGTACTTACACTGCTTGGAGATTAATAGGGGCGTTTGTGTACTTACCCTGCTTGGAGATTAATAGGGACGTTTGTGTACTTACACTGCTTGGAGATTAATAGGGGCGTTTGTGTACTTACCCTGCTTGGAGGTTAATAGGGACTTTGTGTACTTACCCTGCTTGGAGTTCAATAGGGACGTTTGTGTGGTTACCCTGCTTGGAGATTAATAGGGAAGTTTGTGTACTTACCCTGTTTGGAGATTAATAGGGACGTTTGTGTACTTACACTGCTTGGAGATTAATAGAGGCGTTTGTGTACTTACCCTGCTTGGAGATTATTAGGGACGTTTGTGTACTTACCCTGCTCGGAGGTTAATAGGGACTTTGTGTACTTACCCTGCTTGGAGTTCAATAGGGACGTTTGTGTGGTTACCCTGCTTGGAGATTAATAGGGAAGTTTGTGTACTTACCCTGTTTGGAGATTAATAGGGACTTTTGTGTACTTACCCTACTTGGAGATTAATAGGGACGTTTGTGTACTTACCCTGCTTGGAGATTAACAAGGACGTTTGTGTACCTTCCCTGCTTGGAGATTAATACTGTAGGGACGTTTGTGCACTTACCCTGCTTGGAGATTAATAGGGATGTTTGTGTACTTACCCTGCTTGGAGATTAATACTGTAGGGACGTTTGTGCACTTACCCTGCTTGGAGATTAATAGGGACGTTTGTGTACTTACCCTGCTTGGAGATTAATAGGAACGTTTGTGTACTTACCCTGCTTGGAGATTAATAGGGACTTTTGTGTACTTACCCTGCTTGGAGATTAATAGCAATGTATGTGTACTTACCCTGCTTGGAGACTAATAGGGACATTTGTGTACTTTCCCTGCTTGGAGTTTATTTGGTACGTTTGTGTACTTACCCTGCTTGGAGATTAAAAGGAACGTTTGTTTTGGGCCATGTAAAGTAGTCCTCACATTTTATAGTCTGCTACGGTACAGAAGGGGGGGGGGGTAGACTTATATGGCGAGTATAGCCCAAAACCTATGTTTTAACTTGAAAATTAGGGGGTTGTCTTACACGCCCAATCGTCTTATATGCCAGCAAATACGGTAACATTTTCCCTTATTTCCCTTGTACAGTATCACAAATACGTGTTGCTCCTGCCAGTGAAATCCACCCCCTGCAGCTTCCAGTGATGGGGTACAACACTGCTGCACTGCTTATGAATTAAAAGCAGCATTGTTACCCTATGTAGGCTGTGCCTGATTTGAAGGGGGTGTGGTTTTTAGAAGTTTTACTAACAATTCATAAGCCTACAGCTTTTCAGGCAACAGCTGGCCACATCTAGCCGTGCCCAGCTCTTCCTAGATTGGCAAAATGGACAGTGCTGCTTGAACCCTCCCGTTTTTGGCCTCATTTACTGGTAGGATTTGTTTGACTAAAGCAGATTATTTTATTTTTTTGAGGCTATTTTATATATTCTGCAGTTTCTTTAACCACTTTACGACCGCCCACCACAGATATACTGCGGCAGGCAGCCGCTCCTTGGCAAAATGACATAGGTATACGTCGCTCGCTCTCAGGAGGTTAGGGCTGAGCGCGCGCCGCCGCCTGCGCTCGTCAGTGGGGAAGCCGATGCGTGTGTCAGGTGGCCCGATTGCTGCCTGACACCCGCGATCATTCCCCAATGAGAGAGAAGAACGATCAGCTGTTGTAAACACTGCTGACCGTTCTTCTCCCTGCAATGATCAT
>NW_028119420.1:0-15000 GCF_965119305.1 Pelophylax lessonae | reverse complement strand
GCTTTTTTACTTTTAGCAGCGGATTTACTAAAGGTGTAAAATTCCCCATCTATTTAAATATCTAGCAAGCTCCCATTATGGTCTAGAGTGAAAAGTAGTCTTTACCTAATCATTCCTTTAAAGTTATATATGTGAGATTTGGATGAAGACACACATAACATAAACCTTGTTGGTGGTTGTGTGATGGTTATGTGTCCTTGTACTTGCAAATGGTGAATTACATCTATATTCTGTAGCTAGTGCCTCTAATGAAGTTCTGTTTTTATCATCTCCTTCTTAAAGCTCATGTTTAGCTAAAAAAAAAAAAAAAAAAAACAGCTTTAGTCACATCACTTACCTCGAATGCCCCATGTTGTGCAGGCAGCTGGTTGAATGGTCATACTTATTTCCCTTACTTAAACAATTTGGCATTGGACCTACTGTACTTTTATCTCATTTATTTAATTACCAATTGATTATTAATCTATACAGACCCAGGTGCGAGACTCCAAATTAATGGAATCATTTCTTATACATTCCAGCTCTCTAGGGGGACCTGCCAGGAGTGCCCATTATCTCCACTACTGTTAGGACTGGTGATCGAGCCTTTGGCAGAGAAACGTAGAACTGCTGGGAATGTACAAAGGCTGAGAGTGGAGAACTTAGAAGAATGTATCTCTATATGCAGATAATGTGCTCCAGTATTTGAATGATCCTCATTCATATTTGGCCTTTTTTATCATTAAAGTTGTAACCCTAAAAAAAAAAAATCCTGTTCCTTTAAAACATGTTAAACCGCATAGTGCTTCTGCAGTGTCATTTGCTCCTTTGTTTGCTGTAAAAAACCTGCTTAAACCTATCAGTTCCGGTGTCCCCCTCTGTGTCCTGACCACAGTAATTATGGCTGCTAAGCCCTGATTACTGTGGTCAGTTTACGTGCATCCATCATCAGCAGCTCTCCCCTCTTCCCCTCTCTCCCCTCCTTCATGCCTGTCAGCTGCTGTGTGTGAGCCGTCTCGGAGTGGCAGTAAAATTATTGTTCTCAATTACAGTTTACGTGCCTCCATCATCCGCAGCTCTCCTCTCTTCCCCTCTCTCCCCCTCCTCCATGCCTGTCAGCTGCTGTGTGTGAGCCATCTGGGAGTGGCAGTAAAATTATTGTTCTCAATTACTAGCAGCCCCTCTGTTAAAACAATATATACATCTCAGTGTATTTGTTTTTGCAAAATTCTAATCCTAAATACCTATATCTTAATTCACATTGCTGTTATGTGGTGACGTGACCGCCCAGCTGACATCAGAGGAAAATCTCAGCCCCTCCTACTGTAGTCCTTATTCCAGGGAAGGAGAATGGCGGATGGTCACGTGATTGCATATTGGCAATGTGGATTAAGGTACTTAGGATTAGAATTTTGCAAAAACACATACACTGTTTTGTATTTATTGTTTTAACAGAGGGGCTGCTAGTAATTGTGGAAGCTGACTTTAAAAACACTTTACAGAGTTCAGAGATTACTCTGGTTTCTGTATTTCTTAGGCTAAATCTACTTTTTTTTTTCCTTATTTTTTTTTATATTGATCCCCAACCAGGTTTTATTTTGCCATCCGCATGGCCAATGGTGATCTCTCAATGATTTAAGTACCTAGGAGTAATGATCCAGCTTCCTATTTCAACATACATTTCTAATAATTTTTCGATAATTGTTTGGCTTTTATACCTAAGGTCTAGAGGTGAAAATTCCTTCTACTTATGGTCCTGGGTTAAGATAAATTTATTCAAAATGATTTTCCTCCCTAATTACTATTTTGGCCAATGCTCCAGGTTGTATAACAAAAAGGACATTTCAACTGATTACCTAGTGCTTAAGTCTTACTTGTGGGGCCTCTGACCCAAGAATTTTGTTATAGACCTTACAACTTTAAAAAGTCTCATGTATTTTTCTTTGCAAAAGTGTACCAGCTTGGTGCATCATGAATCTATTTGTCCCTTACTTTGTCAAAAGCAGCATATACTCAATGTCAGCTAGATATTTCAAGAGGAGGGACCAATAAAGTGCTCCCCTCTAAAAAAAAGCACACTGTTTATTACTAGAATACAAAAAAAAGGAGTGCACCACAAAAAACCAAATCAAATTTCCAGGAATCAGATAAACAAAATAAAAGGTAAAATATTCTGTGAGAGGAACAGCAAAGCCCAGATAGCAGCAGTAAAAACCATCTACGTGTGGAAACAGAGATCCAAAGACAAAGGAAATGTGTGACAATACCTCCACCAAGATTCCTGCTCGCTCACCTTGTTCAATGAACCCCTGAGCTAACAGGATGTCAACAACACGTGTCCCATTAGTAAAAGGCCCCTTCATAAAGGGCCCAAAATATTTCACCGTGCTGCGTTCCACTTGGCTCCCGTGACATATACATTCCAGGTGTACCCGCCCCATTTGATACCATTTATTTCTGCATTTACAGTTATATTTTTGATGCACTCGTAGCACTTCAATTAGCACCATTATTATTGCACAATCATAGCAAGGGCTATAGGTAGCCCCTCCCCTTCTGGCTATATACACTACACTTCTATCTTTTCTATAGCAGCTGCATTCAGATACACACATACCATTGGCCATTTTCCCCATACTATCACCCTGATCCATTGGCGCGAGGGATATACTCCAAGTATGTATACCCTATACTGTCCTACTGACATAGTGGAGTCTGCAATCACACTCCAGCATGTAGACAACCCCTCGTACTACACGTAATTAAATCTTTAGTCTGGTGTTTTTTATTTCTAGAGAAGAATGTAAACTCCTTCTGTCTTGTAATATTACATTTTGATTGTCAATATGCTGAGCACTGCTCTCAAGCATAAAATCCGAAAAGGAATGAAAAAATCATATTCTTCCTTATAATAGGCGGGTCTATGACGTCAGCGGAAATCACATCTCTTAAAGTAAGGACTCGTCTATAAATAAATTGGGGAAGAGTGGGGAGAACCAGCACACTATCCCTTCTAAGTACTTCCCAATGTTTTTAAATTATTTTTTTAAATTGTTTGTGCTGAATGTTGTAATCCAAGACAATCTTGTATTCATGCTTACTTTCCTTCTTAGTATTGGAATCGGAGACTAGTCGCTTCATCTCGAGTCTACCAATTTAATTCATCTCTCTTTGGATCTCATCTTTTTGATAACCCTTCTGTAAAAACCTTTCCGCTAAGACTTTTGATTGGGCTTGATAATCAGATTCCGAGGAGCAGTTACGCCTGAGGTGAAAAAAACTCACCCCCTCGGAATATTACACAACAATGTCTTGTGGTGACAACTGTTGAGGGGGATATACTAATTGCTGTCAGTGGGTTTAAACTAGTTACGTGTCCTGAGATGAACCCCTTCTTTATACACTTCCAAGTCGAGGAATACCATATGTTGAGCATTGACATTCCAAGACAGGGAGATGTTTTATTGTTATTATTCAACTTAAGCATGAACAGTTCAAGACTACTCATATCACCATCCCAAACCATAATAAGGTTATCAATGTAGCATTTGTAACACAACAGCTGACTAGGGCAATCCTGAAAGACAGTTTTTTCCTCCTAGGGTGCCATGAATAAATTTGCCACACTGGGGGCAAATCTAGCCCCCGTGGCTACACCTATAATCTGGAGGAAGAGCTGCCTATCATACCATACCAAAAATGATTCCTAGTGGGGCAAAATTCCAAGCCTTTAAATAGGAACTTTTTATGTCTGTTCGTGAGATCCGATTTCTCCAAAGACCATCTTACTGATGCTATTGCATCTTGATGACCTACAATAGTATATAAGGAGCTAACATCACCTGACAGCATTTTAAAATCAGTGCCGTTAGCAGCAAAGTAAACCGGAAGTGACGTTGTGACGTTGTTCCTGGGTTACTACAGCAGGGACCCGATCAAAGCCAAATCCGGCTTTGTTTGGGTCTCCAACCAGCTGGCAGACATGCCAGTGGTGCGGCCGGAGACTCGGGCAGAGCTACTGAAGGCGGTGGGGGTGGGGAACGTCCCCTTCCGCTCACTGGGATCTCCTGAAAGCCGACCGCCGCCTCTAAAAAATTATACTGGGTTAATGCCTGCAGCTGCAAGCATCATCCCTGTACAACCATTTCTGCAAGGCAACATACAGGTACGTCGGTTTGTGGGAAGTGGTTAATCTGTGACTACCTAATATGTAGGGTTCACATAAACCTTAACTTTAAACATTTTAATTTCCATGGCAGCCTTTGCCTAAGCATTGGCTGTTTTTAGGTTAAAGCTGAAATCTTGGTAGATATATATAAATACACAAATTAATGCAGCTATATAATCAATAGCATATCATTAAATTTATTTTTTAATACAATCAGTGAAAGTAACTGAATTTGACCTGGTATTAGCCCCAATAGACCCTGAACAGCAGGGCTGGAGTATGAGGGAAAGAAGCAGCACAGAATCAGTTCACGTGCTGACAAAAAGTTTATTAAAAGGAGTGACAGAAAGATGAGCTCAACGCTGTGCTGCTTCTCCTTTCATTGCCTGGTTAGAGGCTGAGGTTGGTCAAGGATGACCTGTATTTAGAGGAAACGAGTTGAAATAAGGCCATCAGAATGAGAATATCTAGTGGTGGGAAAAAACAAATGTACTATGGTGCGAATCGTTGGCTTGATGATGAATATTGCAGCAAATGCTGGTTTTGTAATATTATCTTCCACTGGGCTATTTATTTTTACTTTGTTATTTTTGGCTAGAGTTTAAGTTAAAAGCTTAAATTACACTAAGTTAGCCGAAATCTCTTGCATATTTTTTACTCTTTTGTTTTCTAACTTTCGTTTTGCATTTTTGTGCTGCCGTAGGAAGAATGGACTCACATTTTGTAAGCTAAAGTCTAGACAAATGTTTCACTTAATCTGCTTTCTTTGTATAACTTTTTATTTTTTATTTTTATTTTTTACTGCACTGTGTATTGAACTAAAATAAAACACTGTAAAAATAAAATGACACTGAAAAACGTCTTACTCCCTCTTTTATTTTCCACACACATCTGTGCCTCTGAGGGGAACGTAAACACAAAAACATCTAGAAAGCTGGGACAACAGTAGGAGGCATTTTTCAAGCTCTGTAAAGAATTTCTTTTGATATATTTTTTTTATCAATCTGTATAAAGTGTGTTGGTGTCCCAGCATACAGTAGGGGAAAATCTGTCCCTTCAAGTGGAAAGCACACTTCTTTTAAGTGCCAGAAATTTCTGATAACATTTTTCAAGGTGGATTGCATCTTACTTAGCATTTGTGTGACAAAACCAATTATTTTATCCATATACTTAAGAGGACAAGTGTAAGTTTAGTTTTGCTTCAGGTAAAATAATTTGGCCAGAGGGATACAGTAACAAATGTAAAAATGTACAAATGAAATTTGCTTTGGAAATAGCAATAACTCAGGGCAAGAACCAATCAGCAAATTTCACTATGCATTAGTTAAAGCCTGATTGCACCTTTGTAGACGCCGGCTAAATATTGTGCATTCCAGGTACATAAAAACAAACTGTGTGCATAGTTTGGTAGATTGTAAGAAAATGGCCACATTCTGAAAAGAAAATCCTGTCCCTTGGCAGCATAGTGCTGTGAAGTAATGATCAACCAATATCGTTTTTTCATTGCTGATACCGATACCGATATTTTGGCCATCGCATATCAGTATCGGCCAATATGGGCCGATATTTTGTACATCCTATGTCAGGGTCTGAGACTAGTCTTCTCCTCCTCCAACCATTTGCTGGTGATGCTCATGTAAGGGTAAAATGATGTCACATAGCATAATTCAGTTTACAAATGTTATTGAATATGCCACTCACATATGTACAAATTAAAGATATAAGCAATGCCACATTAGCAGATATGCTGGCAGAGTGGTATCTCTCACCCACTTGCCGTAAGTGATACCCAGGTGATACCACTCCATCCAGCACCCACTCGATACTGCTCCGTCTCTCACCCACTCCATCTCTCACCTGCTCCGTCTCCCACCCACCCGATACCGCTTTGTCTCTCACCCACTTGGCGTAGTGACCTCCGAGATCGTATGCCTGACGGAGCGGTATCACCCGGGTGTCACTTACGCCAAGTGGGTGAGAGACGGAGCGGTATCAGTTGGGTGGGAGACGGAGTGGTATTGAGAGGATGCTGAATGGAGCGGTATCACCCGGGAATCACTTAAGGCAAGTGGGTGAGAGATACTGATCTGCCAGCAGATCTGCTAATGTGGAATTGCTTATATTTTTTGTACATATGTGAGTGGCATATTCAATAACATTTGTAAACGAGATTATGCTATGTGACATCATTTTACCCTTACATGAGCAATATTTGGAATATCGGTAATATCGGCCAGCTCCGAGACCGTTACAGATATATCGGCAAAAGTCAATATTTGCCCTCGATATATCTGCATTGCCGATAATCGGTCGATCCCTACTGTGAAGGACTGTTGCTCTTTGTATAGAAGCAGTGGTCTCCCTGCAGAGGTCCTATGCACCCTCTGTTGAGACAGATATATTGCTTTTCATGCAGCAACGCTCATGCTCCTGCTCTTTGTATAGAAGCAGTGGTCTCCCTGCAGAGGTCCTATGCACCCTCTGTTGAGACAGATATATAGCTTTTCATGCAGCAACGCTCATGCTCCTTGCTGATGGTAAAGCTCTTTCTTTAATTCAGCAGGGGGCAACTTGCACCTTTATGGAGAGACAGTTTTTTTCAGACAGCAACGGGTCATTCCCTGCAACATGCTTATAGGGGATAGGCTTTTCCAGTTATGCTGTGGCTGCTTTCTGAAGAAAACCAACTGGAAAACTTCAGACGCATTTTATTTTTTAATGTACCAATAATTTATTTAGTTTATTTAAAATAAACCTTTAGTTTAGGTTACATTTTGAGATTTTGTGTGAAAAACAAAAAAAAATAAAATAAAAAATACAAAAGAAAAACAACCAAATTAGTTGCCAGTTGCCATACTCAGTATCTTATGATATTTTTGAAAGTATTACCTATAGGGATGATCGAACTGTTCGGGTCGACCATCGGTTCGACCCGAACATTGGCTGTTCGAGGTTCGGCCGAATTTAGAACTTTTTGCCCAAAAAGTTCGGAATTCGGCAACCAGAACTGACCAAAATGCAATGGGACAGGAAATGGGCTTTAAAAGCCCATGATTGGACCAGAACCATTAGCAAAAGCCAATTGAGGGGGCAGGAGAATGCTAGGAATGTGATTGGAGTGACTAGGGGGTCCATAGACCAATCATTAGTGAATACGCCCCCCAGTATATAAGATAGCCCCCGCCAAATTCCTAGCATTGTTATACAGGGACATGGAAGAGAGTGGAAGCAGTTCGTGGACTTCTGCTACAAAGTGTCATTTAGCATTTATTAGTGTGATATCTAGTGTAGTTAGGGTGCTCTTTTACACTTTAGTTCGCTTTAATAATTTAGTTTCTGTAGGGAAAGTGTAAAGTGCCAGGGTGACCATAGTGTAGTGTAGGGTGAACTGACAGTGACTGCTATGGCAGAGTGACCAAACCCTTCCATATCAGGGTGACCGCTATAGAGAAAAGATAGTTTCTCTTAAGTCAATTTCGCTGCAGTAATATGGCTTCGCCCCTGTCAGCTTGCTTTTTGGCTGCAGGCGTCTATAGGGATTTTTTTAGCACATGTTTGGAGTCAGGCATGACATCTGAACATGTGTATAGGGGGTATATATACACACCCATGTATGTATATATACACCTGCACATATATAGGTGTGAAAGGAGCAGAAAACACTACTTGCGCTAATGAAATAATTAACACCAATATAGTTAAGCTCCTATCACACCTATATATGTCTAAGTGTAAAATACATATAAATATGTGTGTATATATACCACTATACACAAGTTCAGATGCTTTGCCTGCCTCCAAAGAACCCAAAAAAATGCCCAAAAAACGCTAGCGCCCAAAAAAAAGACGCCCAGGTGTGTTGTTGCAGGCATTTTTTGGGGTTTTTGGAGGCAGGCAAAACATCTGAACTTGTGTATACGGGTATATATATACACACATACTTATATGTATATATACACCTAGACATATATAGGTGTTATAGGAGAGGAGCTATATTCGTGTAAATGATTTCATTAGCTCAAGCATATATTTCTGCTACTATCACAATCACACCTATATATGTCTAGGTGTATATATACATATAAGTATGTGTGTATATATACCCGTATACACAAGTTCAGATGTTTTGCCTGCCTGAAAAGACCCCAAAAAATGCCCAAAAAAAACACTTGCTACTAAACCGGCAAGGTGTGAAAAGAGAGAAGCCACTAACCTGTTCTATAAGTGACAAAATACAAACAATTTTTTTTTATGGTTCTGGACATGCTACAGAGCTGAAACTTCACATGTACACTTTTTAGACCCCCCAGATACTAAATCCAAAGAATTTTTTTTTTTAATTTTAATTTTTATTTTTTTTTTAATTTTTTCAATAATTGGCTCTCTATCAAAAATGACAATTTTTAAGAACTTTTTTTTGTGTGATTAATAGTCCCTGGGGTATGACCCAGAACCCTAGGCAATTTTTAGGGGCATTTATTGGGTTTTAGGGCTTCAAAATGGTGTTTTTTGATTACCGAAGTTCGGGTCCCATTGATTTCAATGGGGTTCTGAAATCCGGGCCGAACTTTTGGGAGGTTCGGGTGTTCTGGTCGAACCGAACTTTTCAAAAGTTCGATCATCCCTAATTACCTATTCCATTCAGGGCATTGCATTCTCTAGCACTTGAAGCAGTTGCTTTCAATTGTACAATTCCATTGAATTCCTTGATATTGTCCATCTAGATTGTAAGATTGTATGAGCAAGGTTTTCTCCTGTATTTTATCTTGTTACTGCTGTATAGATTTTGCAATCTAGCTTGTCATTGGCAACATTTTATATCTGTGTATCATTTATATTCTCAATTTTTCCAGTGTGGTTTAAAATGATCATGCCAAATAAATAATTTAATAAAAAAATGATAATAATAATAATAGTATGCATTAACTAGCAAAAACCTTGAGTAGAGGTTAATGTGGCAGAACGTTCTTAGTGTTAAATAGGGAGCATTTCTCTAAGCAGAAACATTTTCCCCTATAAGCTGACTTCTCATAATAACTTTCTATTTCTCATAATAGTCAGTACACTGTACCCATGTACAATCTTAAAAGTAGTGGAAAGTAACTAAATATTCAAAGGTAACAATGAATTATTTACACTTAGTAATAAAAAGATATCAAGCACAATATTTTTATAAACCTTTTTTATTAAATGAATAGATAACATCAGACTTAACTTAATTCATTCTAGACAATATCTGTGAAAATGTAGGACTCTAAGTGAAAAATAGTAAGAGGACATCTTGTTGAAATTAAGTTTGCATGCTAATTTTTATTTTAAAAATAAACTTTAATGGTTTCAGGGCAGTTTCATTTTAGATGCCAAAAGGTGTTTTTCCACTGCATGGTACGACTCGGTTTGGCGCTTTTCCACTACATGGCACTGCATGGTACATGTTAGAACGGTTCGGTACGGTTTGGTACATTGGCGCTTTTCCACTACATGGCACTGCATGGTACATGTTAGAACGGTTCGGTATGATTTGGTACATTGGCGCTTTTCCACTACATGGCACTGCATGGTACATGTTAGAACGGTTCGGTACGGTTTGGTACAGGGGCGCTTTTCCTCTACATGGTACAGCTCGCTTAAACAGTACCACCTTGGTTGGGGTTCCAAGTGGGCTGTACCTATACCATATCCCACAATCCTTTGCATGCAGCCTTGATTGTTTGTCACTACTAGCCACTGATTGGTCAGAGAATCGTTGTAATCCCACCCACTTACTACTTTAGTGGAAAAGCAAACCAAGCCAAGTAGAGCCTATACAGTGCTGAAACGTGCCGACTCGTACCACGCAGTGGAAAAGCAAACTGAGCCGAGCTGGGCCAAGCAGTGCCGAGTGGAGCCGAGCTGGTACTTGCAGTGGAAAAGTGCCAAAGTTGGCCCAAACAGACTCTTTCCTTTACCAATTGCTACGGTCACTGTAGCAGTATACAGCACTGTGTTCTGGCCAAAGGTAAGGGGGCTTCCTGTTCCATTCCTGGAACAAAATTGAAAGCACTTCTCCATTGACAAAAACCTTTGTAAATCTATCAATGAATACAAGGCTTCCTCCTAATGAGGTGGAGAGGTGGGCAGATGATGTCATGATCAGCCAATCAGAGGAAGCCTTGTATTTATTGACAAAATATAAAGCTTCCTATGAATGGCTAAGCAGAGATCATCCTGACTCAATTTTGTCCTGGCAGCAGACCCAGAAGTCCCCTACAGGGGTGTATACACTATGCTGTATACTGTGTGTAGCTGATGCTAAACATAGTTTATATAGTGCTGACAGTGGCAACTAGACTATTTAAAGCCTTGGTGCTTAACCTGCTGGAACTTTTTGAACATTCTAATCTGTTTGTCCTTATTGCCCTGTTATAGCAGTGATTGCGTAATATGTCTCCCGCCGTTCACAGTCCCTAAAAGTAATTGCAGCATGCCCCACGGTCTAATCTTAACTACACTCACCAGCCACTTTTTTTATGTACAACTTGCTAGTACCAGATTGGACCCACTTTTGCCTTCAGAACTGCCTTAATTCTTTGTGGCATAGATTCAACAATGTGTTGGAAACATTCCTAAGAGATTTTGGTCCATATTGACATGATAGCATCACGCAATTGCTGCAGATTTGTCAGCTGCACATCCATGATGCAAATCTCCTATCCACCCCATCCCAAAGGTGCTCTATTGGATTGAGATCTGGTGACTGTGGAGGCCATTGGAGTACAGTAAACTCATTGTCATGTTCAAGAAACCAGTTTGAGATGATTTGAATTTTGTGACATGGCGCATTATCCTGCTGGAAGTAGCCATCAGAAGATGGGTGCACTGTAGTCATAAAGGGATAGACATGGTCAGCAACAATACTCAGGTAGGCCTTTCTATCATCTCAAACCAGTCTGACATTCTGCTCTAGCCTATGACATTAACAAGGCATTTTCTTCCACACAACTGCCGCTCACTGGACATAGTCTCTTTTTCAGACCATTCTCTGGAAACCCTAGAGATGGTTGTGCGTGAAAATCCCAATAGATCAGCATTTTTTTAAATACTTGGACCGCTGTGTCTGGCATCAACAACCATGCCACGTTCAAAGTCCCTTAAAGTGGAGTTCCACCCATTTTTGGAACTTTAGATCTATGTAATCCCCTTTAAAATGGCTTTTACCAATGGAAACTTTTTTTTTTTTTTTTGCTAGTAAATACCTTAATTTCTGCTTTATTCCTCCTTTCCTCACTTCCGGGTCCGATCGGCGATGACGTCATTCGGCGATTCGCAGTGTCTGCTGGGATGTATTCTATTCCAGAAATCTCGCAGTAGCTGAGCTGTACTGAGCCGTGCCGGCCCCGCCTCCGCCCCGCCCCGCCTCCTCTCATTGAGTTGTATTGTATGCAATGTATTAAGGCCGTTCTCTGCCCCGCCTCCGCCCTGCCTCCTCTCATTGAGTTGTATTGTATGCAATGTATTAAGGCCTTTCTCTGCCCCGCCTCCGCCCCGAGGCGGGGCGGAGGCGGGGCAGAGAACGGCCTTAATACATTGCATACAATACAACTCAATGAGAGGAGGCGGGGCGGAGGCGGGGCAGAGAACAGCCTTAATACATTGCATACAATACAACTCAATGAGAGGAGGCGGGGCGGAGGCGGGGCAGAGAACGGCCTTAATACATTCATACAATACAACTCAATGAGAGGAGGCGGGGCGGAGGCGGGGCAGAGAACGGCATTAATACATTCATACAATACAACTCAATGAGAGGAGGCGGGGCGGAGGCGGGGCAGAGAACGGCCTTAATACATTCATATGATACAACTCAATGAGAGGAGGCGGGGCGGAGGCGGGGCAAAGAACGGCCTTAATACATTGCATACAATACAACTCAATGAGAGGAGGCGGGGCGGAGGCGGGGCAGAGAACGGCATTAATACATTCATACAATACAACTCAATGAGAGGAGGCGGGGCGGAGGCGGGGCAGAGAACGGCCTTAATACATTGCATACAATACAACTCAATGAGAGGAGGCGGGGCGGAGGCGGGGCAGAGAACGGCCTTAATACATTGCATACAATACAACTCAATGAGAGGAGGCGGGGCGGAGGCGGGGCAGAGAACGGCCTTAATACATTCATACAATACAACTCAATGAGAGGAGGCGGGGCGGAGGCGGGGCAGAGAACGGCATTAATACATTCATACAATACAACTCAATGAGAGGAGGCGGGGCGGAGGCGGGGCAGAGAACGGCCTTAATACATTCATATGATACAACTCAATGAGAGGAGGCGGGGCGGAGGCGGGGCAGAGAACGGCTTTAATACATTGCATACAATATAACTCAATGAGAGGAGGCGGGGCGGAGGCGGGGCAGGCACGGCTCAGTACAGCTCAGCTACTGCGAGATTTCTGGAATAGAATACATCCCAGCAGACACTGCGAATCGCCGAATGACGTCATCGCCGATCGGACCCGGAAGTGAGGAGAGGAGGAATAAAGCAGAAATTAAGGTATTTACTAGCAAAAAAAAAGTTTCCATTGGTAAAAGCCGTTTTAAAGGGGATTACATAGATCTGTGTATTCCAACCTATTAAAAATGGGTGGAACTCCGCTTTAACCCTCCTCTTATGTTAGCTTTCTGTTACTATCCATGATGTTAACGGGTCGGTTTTGACCCGTGTCTTAAATCAGCCATAAAATACCCTCTGAACAATTATTTATCATCCAATTTGTTTCTTACCTCTTGGTTACCTTGTTAGGCTTCTTTATCCTTGAAAAGATTGGTTTTAATATTTTTGGTGTGACCCCTTAGACCTTTCTTTTAAAAGCAGACCTCTCATTTTCAAATTTAAAAAATGGTAAAATAAAGTCAGCAACTCTGAAATGTATTGGTCCTATGTTTCTTCACTTTACTTAGAGAAGCTGACAAGCAGGCAAAGAGATAGGCCCCTCCCTAACTACAGCTCACAGGGTTGAGAGGTGATTGGCTGTCAGTGTTACTAAGCAGAGAGAGTGTTTATGATTTCAGTTTTGGCACTTATTAGTGTCCTAAAATCCTATAATATAAATGGGTCAGAATTGACCCTAACACCATAAACGTCTTCATTTTCACCACAGTATTTTATAATTTAGTGAAAAGGATTCTTTTTCTATTACATTGTTTAAATAGAGGTTCCTGACAAAGTAAAAAAATCTTGATGCAATAAACACATTTATGTGATACTTATAGAGATTCAAAACCTGAAAACGGGTCGGTTCTGACCCTAACATAAGAGGAGGGTTAAATCCCCCTTCTTCCCCATTCTGATGCTCATTTGGAACTTCAGCAAGTCATCTTCACCATGTCTAGATGCCTAAATGCATTGAGTTGTTGCCATGTGATTGGGTGATTAGCAATTTGTGTTACCAAGCAATTAAATGTAACGCTCCTGCGTTTTTATATGGTGTGGATTTTCAGCTGCAGAAATAGTTCCACGTCAGCAGTCATGTAAGAGATATGCTGAGACACCATTCCCAACCTCAATGACTCATCATGTGTGGAAGGTCTTATTTCAGCCAGTAAATACACACAATTAGCAAGCTGGTTCTTAGAGTGACTTTATGCATGTGGTAACACAATGATGAAGGTTGAGTGGAGGTGGTAGGTGATAGACACTTGAAGGTGAGACAGTAGCAGATGGATGCAGGAAGGTTTAGCAATGTTGTATGATAGCAGATGATAGAATAGCAGGTGGACATACAAAAGAGATCAACCCAGTGCAGAAAAGTAGCAGTAGTCTCAAGAGCTAGCAATCTAGTTTATGCAGATGTGATAAACAGTCTCTACTATGCAGAGCTAGATAGTGTAAGCTTAGTATAAGTTTATAGAGAATTCCCCTGTGGGGTACTTAGCACTATTAGCGATACAGCCGAAGGGTGGTTCAGGAGAGGCGGATGATCCAGTAGCGGGATAACAGGGATCAGCGCAGCGAGGTTCCGTCAGCGAAGTAAGCTTGCAAGCATGGAAGCTTCAAGCAAGGTTAGCATCCAGATAAGGGTGTTTGAACGAACACATGTGAGTGAGAACCGACGCCTTAAATAGCCATCTAGTCCGGCGCTGAGTGATGACAGCTCCAGTCTTAAAGGTGTATGCGCACCTTTCCAAAAGTAAATGGTAGGGCGCATACACTTGTGGAAAGTGTAATTTAGGGTACCAAAGGTACCGGAACATTACAATACCCCCCCCTTAAGGCCTGCTCCTGAAGGCCTCTGGAGCTGGTTTGTCTGGGTATCTCGCATGAAAATTGCGGATTAATCTAGGGGCATGTATGTCAGAGGTGTTTAGCCAGGTGTCGTCTTGGGGCCCATAGTTCTTCCATCTAACCAAGTACTGAAGTCTTCTTCTGTAGATACGAGAATCCAGAATCTCTTTTATCTCGTATTCTTCTCCACCTTCAACTTGTACAGGAGGGGGAGGTGGAATATTAGGCCTTATTCCTTGGTCCGGAACATGGGGTTTTAGTAGCGACACATGGAAAATGGGATGGATTTTTAGGTCCATTGGCAATGTAAGCTGCACTGCAGCTTTTCCAATAAGTTTCTTGATTGGGAAAGGTCCCAAGAACAGAGGTCCAAGCTTTTTGCTAGGGATCTTCAGTCTCAAGTTTTTTGTTGAGAGCCAAACGAGGTCCCCGATAGTATACTGTGGAGAAGGTCTTCTACGAAGATCATAGTACTTCTTTTGTTGACTGTGAGCGTGTGCAATGGTAGTATTTAGTAAACCCAGAGAATCCTTTATTTGGGAAAGATAGTCTGAGGCTACTGGGTTATTTGAAGGAAGGATGCGTG
>NW_028119421.1:0-34411 GCF_965119305.1 Pelophylax lessonae | reverse complement strand
AACAAAAAAAGAGCGTCCATTTTGCAAAAATAGCAATATTTTTCCCTTTTTTTTATATGAAATTCCCCCAAAAAAAATGTAAAAATCAAAATTTTTAAAAATTTTTGGCCAATTTGTTTTATGCTACCTATGTTTGGTAAAAAAAATCGCAAAAAGCGTATTTTGATTGGTTTGCGCAAAAGTTATCGCGTTTACTAACTAAGGGAAAGATTTTTGTCATTTTTGTTGTTTTTTTTTTTAACGCGTAATGGCGGCAATCTGCGATTTTTTTTGCGGTACTGCGACATTGCGGCGGACAGATCGGACCCTTGACTGACATTTTTGACACTTTTGGGGTTACCAGTGACATTTCTACAGTAATCAGTGCTATATATATGCACTGTTACTGTAAAAATACACTGGTAGTGAAGGGGTTAACTTTATTTGAGAGGGAGGGGCTGTGTGTGTCCCTAGGGGCGTGATTCTAACTGTGATTGGCTGGGGCTTCAGCTGTATGCAGAGTGATCAACGGATCTACATAGTAGATCCAGATGATCAGCTCTCATACAGCGAGGAGAATGACAGGCAGCTTGTTTACACAAGCTGCCTGACTTTCTCCCTCTCCCCCGCCGATCGCAGAGTCCGCCGGTCACACGCGCGGGGGGGTCCGTGACCACTCGGGAGCGGGAGCGCGCCTCCGGGGGCGCGCGCTCGCTCCCTAGACCCTCACAAGCTAGTGACGTAGACCTACGTCACTTTGCCTGTGAGGGGCTGACCGCCGACGTAGATAGTCGTGTGGCGGTCGGCAAGTGGTTAATGACCAGGCCATATTTTGCGATTCGGCACTGTCTTACTTTAACGCGTTCGTGCGACGATGTACCTAAAAAAAAAATTGATGTCCTTTTTTTACCACAAATAGATCTTTCTGTATTCGAGGATCAAAGGAGCTCTGTGATCATTCCAGAGAGAAGAACGGTCAGCTATGTTTACAATAGCTGACCACCCTTCTCTCTCAGCGGGAAACGAACGCGGGTGTTAGGCAGCAAGCAGAGCCACCTAGCCGTGCACCGGAGTCCCCGCTGCAGAGTGGGGGCAGAGCTACCGGCCGGTAGCGTGCGCTCGCCCCCTAGCTGCAGGCACGCCACCGACGTAGGTCTACGTCGTTTCGCTCAGGAGGGCCAGCCTGCCACAGTAAATATGTGGTGGGAGGTCCAGAACAATAAAATATCGTGCCTGGGGGATTCCCTTAGTCTGCCTGTAAAGTGGCGCATCTGTACAATGAATAGATCTTGCTGCAGCAATACTGACATTTCTAAAGGAATAAATGTAATTTAAACTTGCTCGCGGCTGTAATGTATTGTCGGCTCTCAGCAATACAGTTTAAAAAAAAAAAAGGAAAACATTTAAAGACCCTCTTCTACCCACTCTCACGTTGCTTTATAACACCATGTGGCAGGAGGGTACTTACCTCCCCACTGGCTCCCAAGCGTACATAAAGCTACTGACGAAAAAAGGTAAAGACCCCACTATGCTGGGATCATACCACCCGATTTCCTTATTAAATATAGACGCAAAAATGTTATCTAAAATTATTGCTTCCAGGTTAGCTCAAGTTTTACCATCCCTTATCCATCCATCCCATATCCCATGCAGGCCTTGTCAGAGGCAGGTCAGCGACAGCTAACATTCGCAAAGTCATAGCAGTCTTGGAACATGCCAAAGTCAACCCCTCGGCCGACCTGGCTATGGTTACTCTCGACGCCGAAAAGGCATTCGATAATGTCAACCTTGACTGGATGTTCCTGACCCTAACAAAGCTGGGCCTCTTGGCGGAATCCTGGGCTTTCTGAAAGCGCTATACACCTCTCCATCTGCTCGCATCTTGACATTGATGGGTATGACCGACTCGATCCCCCTTCATAAGGGTACCCGTAAGGTATGTCCCATATTCCCGTTGCTGTTTAATATAGCCATGTAACCACTTTTCAGGTATCTCTTAACCCTGGCGCCCATTCACGGAGTAAAATTGGGTGAAGAGGAATTACGAACTGCCTTATTCGCAGACGACCTCCTGTTGTTCACATCCCAACCTAATACTGACCTCCCTATAATATGTTCACTGCTTGAGGACTTTCGGTCCTTCACTGGTCTAAAGGTAAACTTTGATAAAAGCAAAGTTCTCCCCCTGACCCAATATGCACTAGATTCTTGGGACCCCTCCCTCCCTTTACCACTAGCTTCCCACCATATCACCTACCTGGGTATTAAGATTGGCAGACATCCCTCATCCCTGTACCAACTGAATTATGTGCCATTATTCAAAAGGATTATTAGGGAGCTGGAACTGTGGATGACTCTGCCCCTGTCTTTCTTCGGAAGATGCTACCTGGTTAAAATGGTCAGCTTCCCACGTATACTGTACCCTCCCCAAACTCTCCCCATCCTTCTTAAACACAAAGATATACGCTCCCTGAATAAAGCCCTCACCAAATTCCTTTGGAACAATAAAAGGTCCCATATATCCATCACTAAACTGCATCTTCCAAGAAACGATCGGGGAGCTGGCTTGCCTAATCTTAAACTTTATAACCTAGCTTGCCTTCTCTGTTATGGCTTGGATTGGATTACAGAATCCTCAACATTCTCCAACTATGCCCTTGAATCCGCTGTGGTATACCCGCTTCGCTTAACTGATATCTTGCACAGTACTCTGAAGTCACTACCTGCTCCTCATTAAAACCACTTACCTATCCGGGACACACTAATAATGTGGAGGGAGATAAGGAATCATCTTACCGAGTACCGGCTAAGATTTCTAAATACCTCCCCTTACATGGTAATCCTCTATTCAGACAATCCTTGGAGTACGCAGCATATAAGCATTGGACACGGAAAGGCCTCACCACAGCTCCCTCCTTCATCAAGACTAAAGATGTCTCTATAAAGTCTTCCCAGAGCAAGCCAAGGAATTTCACTTACCCCAATCGCACCAAATCTATTATCACCAAGCAGTTTTCGTACATTAAATCATGCTCACCCAGCCTTGCCAAGAGCTTTAGGAAAACAATTGTGGATGACATGATCCAACGCAAGAATTATTCAATATCCAACCTATATAAACAGCTTCAAGTTCACACAAACAAACTCTCCGTCGAGACCCTCTTCGACAAATGGAACATTGACTTTCCCCTGGAAAATTTTGCGCCGAATATTCTGAAAGGATACCTGAAGCTAAAAAAACTGTGTACTAATGGAAACGTGGAGGAAAACACAGTTCAAACTGATTCATCTGGCATTTATTTTAGCCCTCTACGCTAGCAATCCGGCCACCCCTGCAATCTGTCCCCAGTGTGGTAAGGACAAGCCCTCACTGGCGCATAGATTCTGATACTGTCACCCCATCTCACTCTTTTGGGACCAGGTGGTGGACTTTGTACACTTCATATCAGATATTCGTCTGGACAAGTCTCCCCACTTTCTGTTTTTTGGGTTCGAAGTTACGCTCATTTCTTCGACGAGGCCAAACAGGAAACTCAACCAGATTCCCCAATGGATTCATCTTTGCACCTTAGCAGCTAAAAGAGCCATTTTGAAAACTTGGACCTCTAATACTCCCCCTACTGTTTCCATGATACAAAATTACCTTAAAGCACTCCTTTACATGGAAAAGACTGATTTGGAAATTAGTCGATTTATCTCTACTAGTAAATTTGTCGGTAGATGGCATTCGTTCATGGAACGGACTTTCCCTTCCGAGGAACTGAAAACACTAATGTCGTCCTTCCAATATACAGACTGGTACTTGCAAGCCTCAGTAGCCAATACTCTAGGGAAGACTCAAGGTCTAAGGTACTTATCGAACTTCACCAATTCCAAAAGGAACACTATAATAGAACTCCACTGCTTCACGGTGACTACTCTCATGGACTTACCTTACCCACTCCCCCCCCCCTTACTACTCTATCTTCTGCTCCCTTTGGGCCCCCCCCCCTCCATCATTCTCCTGTATAGCATGTTTAAAAGCCAGTACAGAGTCATCCCACTGCCAATTGGTTGATGTTCTCTTCCTGTTCCATGCGAGAGTGTCAACCCCCTCCATTTCCACCCTTCCCAGCGTTTTCTAATGTGATATATGTAATGTTTGGTTGTGTCGCTGTTATTCTTATTTTTGAAAACTGTTATGTTACATACATATGTACCGTTTGATATTTCTCAAACGGTTAAAATTATTTGAAAAAAAAAAAAAAAGTCTTTGTCTGCAAGCCCAGATAGCTGTACAAAAGTGTTTGCAGTCACCCCTTGCAACAGTGAAGAAATTCCTGTTGTGCCTGCAAGGGCTGCTAAAGAGAAGGAGATGCCTGCTGTAACTTCATTCTATGACCACCTGGAGTAGCTGGCCGGTAAAAGTGTAGCAGAAGAAAGCGAACATACTTAAATGAATTTGGCTACACCTGGTACACTGATAGGTAAGACTGTTGCTGTAAAAGTTATGAAAAAGACTGACTGTGTGACTGTGCACACTGAAGTGAAAGTGACCCCAACTGGGAGATCCACTGTCCTTGCAGAAAAGGACTTACCTCGCTGCAGTGCCCTGTCTAGTGGGGAGGCAAGCTTTAAATTGAATGTGATTATGTGAAACTTACTAAGGAGTATGACAATACTGCTATTGAGTTGAGTAATGCTGATGGTATAGTTGCTAATGGGCTAGTTCAGCTTGCTAGAGATAAAAATGTTGCTTTTAGTATGGTTGGGGATGTGCTATCTTCCCTAGCAACAGGATATACGGTCATAGATGTGTATCTAGAAACATCCAGGAAGCTCTGTGGGTTGATGGGGACAATTATGGTGCCACTCTGATGGATAAGAAGGTACTTGAACTTGGTGATAAGAACGAATTAAATGCTAAAACTGAAATGTCTGAAAATACTCTTGTTGATAATGAGTTAATGCAGTCTGTCATTGCTGACAATGAAAGTGTTCATGAGTTGAATGACGCACCACCAGAACAAGATGGGGAAGTTATGGTATTGCAGCCTGCTATGGTTAAAAATGTAATGCCACAGTTTTGTTTAAACACAAGTGATATGTGCAATGTGACTGCTGCTGAGCTACTCTGTCCTGTGTCTCCTTGGGTAGTTGGAGCGGTACTGCATAGTACCCTATAACGGGAGCACGGAGCAAGTAGACAGGGAGAGCTGGGCAACAAGCCTGGCTTTAATGAAAGAAACCTCTGTTTGCAACAGTGGAGCGGTCACAATTTCTGCTGTCCTAGATGGAGGGATTGCAGAGCAGCTTATACACAAGTGCTCATTTGCTTCTCCTGCAGAAGGTATCCCTCACAAGATGTAAGGGCACTAGAGGGCAATGTTTCTAATCCTAACGTTTGTGTATCTTTTTCTCTCTTATACTGCTGTGTTGCTGCAGAGATTGTTCTCTCTCTACATGGTTCTTTGCACTGTTCTAATTGCTGATTTCATATAACTTTATGCACAATTATATTTACCAATTGTTTTTTACGCCCCCCCAATATTTGTTGGCCATGAGTTACCCCCCACTCAGCCACTCCCACTAGGCGTTTTTAACCCATTTTTTGGGTACTCTCTGAATGGGAAATTTTTTACCCTTCCTCTGAGAGATGTCTCTCTCCACGCATCTCTTATTTTTTTATTTGCCTTCTGGGCGTCGCTGAGATTTGGATCTTCGGATCCACGTTCTAATATTTGTCGGTTGGGAGGTTTCCCCTTCCCAATCCCCCTATACATGGTAACAATCTTATTTGTTCTCAAAAACTTTAATATTACTGCACTTACATTTTTTCCTATCAGGGTTGTGTCATACAGTTCCCGATGTTTATATGCATTGACAACTTTTCAGACAGTAATTTGGGTATTACCTGGAACTCATCCATTAATATTTGGTGTCTGGAAAGACACAACAGAGAGTAAGAGTAAGTGTATATTTGATATAGTCCTAATATTATCCTCATATCTGTCAGCTAGCTCCACATTTTTTTTATTCCAATATCACCATTACATTTATCTCTCATAACGTCCAGGGATTTAATTCACCCAACAAAAGGAAGAAGGCCTTTACTCAATATAAAAAACAAGCAGCGACAGGAAAGACACTTTTCAAGGGAAAACCACCCCACATTTTTTTTACAAATCATATAACCAGTCATTTTACACATTAGCCCAGAACAAGATTAAAGGTGTTGAAATATTTCTTCACCATTCTTTTCCAATGGATGTTCAGCAAGTCTATAAAGACGATGATAGTAGATTTATAATCATTAAAGATTATTTGGCAGGTAGAGAGCTGAAGATAGCTTCCCTTTACGCCCCCAGTGAAGCACAATCCACCTTCTTCACTCAATTTTTTTATATTTTACAACGCTACCATTCCCCACATATTATTGTAGGTGGCGACTTTAACTCGGTTGCTCTGCCCTCATCGGACCATAGTAAACATACACTGAACTCAAAAAAATTCTCAAAATCCACATGTACCCATTTAACCACTTAAGCCCCGGAAGATTTTACCCCCTTCCTGACCAGGGCCTATTTTGCGATTCGGCACTGCGTGACTTTAACAGACAATTGCACGGTCGTGCAACACTGTACCTAAACTAATTTGACGTCCTTTTTTTCCCACAAGCAGAGCTTTCTTTTGGTGGTATTTGATCACCTGTGCAATTTTTTGATCATGCACTATAAACAAAAAAAGAGCGTAAATTTTGCAAAAATAACAATATTTTTCATATTTTTTTATATGAAATTCCCCCCCAAAAAAATGTAAAAATCTAATTTTTTTAACATTTTAGGCCAATTTTTTTTTTACCATATGTTTGGTAAAAAAAATCGCAAAAAGCGTATTTTGATTGGTTTGCGCAAAAGTTATTGCGTTTACTAACAAAGGGAAAGAGTTTTGTCATTTTTGTTGTTTTTTTTTTTTTTAACGCGTAATGGCCGCGATCTGAGATTTTTTTTGCGGGACTGCGACTTTGGGGCGGACAGATCGGACCCTTGACTGACATTTTTGACACTTTTGGGGTTACCAGTGACATTACTACAGTAATCAGTGCTATACATATGCACTGTTACTATAAAAATGACACTGGCAGTGAAGGAGTTAACTGTATTGGAGAGGGAGGGGTTAAGTGTGTCCTAGGGGCGTGTTTCTAACTGTGATTGGCTGTGGCTTGATGTGTAAGAACAGTGATCAACGGTCCTACATAACAGAACCGTTTGATCACCATTCTTACACAGGGGAGACTGACAGGCGGCTTTGATTACACTAGCTGCCTGCCTTTCTCCCGCTGTCACGGATGATCGCGAGTGCCTGGCGGACATCGGGTCCGCCGGGCACACGCGCGGGGGGGGTCCGTGACCGAGCGGGAGCGCTCATCCTTGCTCCCAAAACCCTTACAGGCTAGCGGCGTAGCCCTACGTTGCTTTGCCTGTGAGGGGCTGACTGCCGACGTAAATAGTCGTGCGGCAGTCGGCAAGTGGTTAAATACCTTACAACTAATTGATACATGGAGATCACTTAACATTGGAGCTCCTGAATACACCTTTTATTCCAACCCTCACGACTCCTATTCTAGAATAGATCTTATCTTTTTTACCCCAATCATCTTATCGAATGCAAGAAATTCTACCATAGTTCCTTGTTAGTGTTGAGCGAACATGGACTGTATTATTCGTGTTCATACCAAATAATTGGATTTTTGTTACCCGAACACGGACCCAAAAACTTTACTGTATGTTCGGGTTTAAAATCCGTGTTTGGTCATTTTATTTGCTGTTTTGTATGTAATGGCGCGCTTTTAATGGTGGGCTTTCAACAGCCAATCAACAAGCGTTTAACTGGTGTGCCTTAAGCCATCCCAGCCATGCCTACTAATGTATTAGTAGCTGTGATTGGCCATCTGAAGCATGTGACCATGTCTTTATAAGTTCGAGAGCCCCAGCTCGCCGCGTCATTCTGCTGTAGTTTAGGGACGGAGCACACATCATACGTGCTGGCTGCTGATTAGGAACAGACAGTGATTCTGTGAAAAATTGTGTCCGAAAAGAATGCAGGGACAGGTCGGAGTGCAGGCAGGGAAAGTTATTAGAGCATTTTAGGGCGAGGCTGGAGATTAGGCAAGGTCAGTGTTCTACATCGATTTTGCTGTGTGGGGGGTGGTGCAGTGAACGATCTTATTGAGCTTATTAGGGACAGGCTGGAGATTAGGCAGGGACAGTATACATCGATTTTGCTGTATGGGGGGTGGTGCAGTGAACAATCTTTTTGCCCTCACTTGAGCCCACTGAGGAGGAGGAGGAGGAGGAGGAGGGAGAAAAAAAAATCTATTTTTATCAGTCAGTTGTGTGCAGCGTTCATCTTAGATCTATTTTACTACAAGTTAAAAGGGATTTTTTTTTTTTTTTTTACCCCTTCATAGCCTTTTTGCTCCAGTGCTGACTGTGACATAAGACACTGCTGTGTTCACATGTGCTATTGAGTGATTTTCAATTTTATACACTTTTTTCTATTCCACTATTCAATATACACCCTTTTGGGTTAAAAATAATTAAATTGTGGCATAGTCTGTACTAATCTATTTAAAAATTACAAACTTAAAGGGGAATTTTCTTTTTTTTTCCCTTCATAGCCTGCTGCAGAGCTGACTGACATAAGACACTGCTTTGTTCACATGTGCTATTGAAAAATCACCAATTTTATATCATATTTTCTATTCCGCTATTCAATCTACACCCTTGGGGTAAAAAGAATTAAATTGCGGCATAGTCTGTTTCGGTACGTGTGAGATACACCTTCCAAATTTTTGGGGCGTATCTTCCACCGCCAAGGATTGCAGGGTGCTTCAGTTTGCCTCCTGCCTGTTCCGAACTCCTCCTACTCTTCATCCTGCCTTTAGGGTACAAAAAATAGTAATTGGGGCCTAGTCTGGGTCTGTACGTGTGAGATAGATACACCTTTTTATATCATATTTTCTATTCCGCTATTCAATCTACACCCTTTGGGGTAAAAATAATTAAATTGCGGCATAGTCTGTTTCGATACGTGTGAGATACACCTTTCCAATTTTTGGGGCGCATCTTCCACCGTCGAGGATTGCAGGGTGCTTCAGTTTGTCTCCTGCCTGTTCCGAACTCCTCCTACTCCTCATCCTGACTTTAGGGTACAAAAAATTGTAATCGGGGCCTAGTCTGTGTTTGTACGTGTGAGATACACCGTTTTATAACATTTTTTCTATTCCGCTATTCAATCTACACCCTTGGAGTAAAAAGAATTAAATTGCGGCATAGTCTGTATCGGTACATGTGAGATACACCTTTCCAATTTTTGGGGCGCATCTCACACCGCCGAGGATTGCAGGGTGCTTCAGTTTGCCTCCTGCCTGTTCCGAACTCCTCCTATTCCTCATCCTGACTTTAGGGTACAAAAAAATAGTAATCAGGGCCTAGTCTGGGTCTGTACGTGTGAGATAGATACACCTTTTTATATCATATTTTCTATTCCGCTATTCAATCTACACCCTTTGGGGTAAAAAGAATTAAATTGCGGCATAGTCTGTATCGGTACGTGTGAGATACACCTTTCCAATTTTTGGGGCGATCTTACACCGCCGAGGATTGCAGGGTGCTTCAGTTTGCCTCCTGTTCCCGAAGTCATGCAGCAGTCTCTTCTTCTTTTTGATGACTCTGTCAGCAGGGTTTCCCAGGGCCATCCACCTAGCCCTGCCCCAGAAGTGGAAGAGATTGAGTGCAGCGATGCCCAACCACTTATTTCTCAAGATGAGTACATGGAAGGACCATCGCAGCACGTCTCCGATGATGATGAAACGCAGGTGCCAACTGCTGCGGCACTCAGAATTGTGGAGACCGACAAGGAGGGCAGGGGTGAAGACTGGGTGGAAGATGATGTGGAGGACGATGAGGTCCTCGACTCCACATGGAATGTAGTAGTTTGGAGGAAGAGGCGGTGGTCGCACAGAGCCACCAGCACAGCAGAAGAGGGAGCAGGGTGCAGAAGCGGAGCAGCCGTGCCCTAGACACTACGCCTGCTACTGCCAAATTCAGCAAGGGACCAAGCGCACCAAAGCCAGCTCAAATTAGTTCTCTAGCATGGAAGTTCTTCAGAAAATGTGCTGATGACAGGACACGAGTGGTTTGCACCCTGTGCAATCAGAGCCTGAAGCGAGGCATAAACCTTCTCAACCTGAGCACAACCTGCATGATCAGGCATCTAAGTGCAAAGCACGAGCTGCAGTGGAGTAGACACCTTCAAAACCAAGAAAGGTCTCTGGCTCCTCCTGCTTCCTCTTCTGCTGCAGTCTCGGCCTCTTCATCCACCTCTGTAGTGATACCGGCACCTGCCACCCCGCAAACAGACGCTCTGTCAGCAACACCACCACCTGGGTCACCAACCATCTCTACAATATCCCGTGGAAGCGTTCAGCTTTCCATCTCCCAAAAACTTCAGAGGAAGAGGAAGTACCCCCCTACCCACCCGAGATCCCTGGCCCTGAATGCCAGCATTTCAAAATTCTTGGCCTTTGAAATGCTGTCATTCCGTCTGGTGGAGACGCACAGTTTTAAAAGCCTTATGTCGATGGCTGTCCCACAGTACGTCGTGCCAAGCCGCCACTACTTTTCCAGGCAAGCCATCCCTTCCCTGCACAACCAAGTGGGGGGAAAAATCAGGTGTGCACTGCGCAACGCCATCTGTGCTAAGGTCCACCTAACTACCGATACGTGGACCAGTAAGCACGGTCAGGGGCGTTATATCTCCCTAACGGCGCACTGGGTAAATGCAGTGGCGGATGGGCCTGAGGTGGATAGCAATTTGGCGCATGTCCTTCCACCACCGAGGATTGCAGGGCGCTTCAGTTTGCCTCCTGTTCCTAACTCCTCCTACTCCACTTCCACATCCTCTACCGCTTCCTCATCCGGTCAGCGTAACACCTTCACAACCAACTTCAGCACAGCCAGGGGTAAACGACAGCAGGCAGTTTTAAAACTTGCCTGTTTGGGGGAAAAACCACACACCGTGCAGGATTTGTGGAGGAGCATGGAACAGCAGACAAATGAGTGGTTGCTGCCAGCGAGCCTCAAGCTCGGCCTGGTGGTGTGCGATAATGGGCGAAATCTCATAGCAGCTCTGGGCCTAGCCGGTTTGACGCACATCCCTTGCCTGGCGCATGTGCTGAATTTGGTGGTGCTGAGGTTCCTTAAAAATTACCCCGATATGTCAGAGCTGCTGCAGAAAGTGCGGGCCGTCTGTGCGCACTTTCGGCATTCTCATCCTGCTGCTGCTCGCTTGTCAGCGCTGCAGCGTAACTTCGGCCTTCCTGCTCACCGCCTCATATGTGACGTGCCCACAAGGTGGAACTCCACCTTGCACATGCTGGAAAGATTGTGCGAGCAGCAGCAGGCCATAGTGGAGTTTCAGCTGCAGCACGCATGCGTGAGTCGCTCTGTGGAACAGCACCACTTCACCACCAATAACTGGGCCTCCATGCGAGACCTGTGTGCCTTGTTGCACTGTTTTGAGTACTCCACCAACATGGCCAGTGCCGATGACGCCGTTGTCAGCTTAACTATCCCACTTCTATGCCTCCTTCAAAAAACAATTCGGGCGATGATGGAAGAGGATGTGGCACAGGATGAGGAGGAGGAGGAGGATGAAGAGGTAACATTTCCAAGGCTTTCAGGTCAGTCATTTGCAAGTGGCTCCGAGGGTGGGTTCCTGCACCCACAAACGCCAGGGACACAATTGTCCAGCAGGGGCACAGTTCTGGAGGATGAGGAGGATGAGGAGGAGGAGGAGATGGAGGAGGAGATGGAACCATGTTCACAGCAGGGTGGCACCCAGGCCAGCTCATGGCCATCACTGGTGCGTGGCTGGGGGGATACAGAGGACACAGACGATACACCTCCCACAGAGGACAGCCTTTCGTTGCCTCTGGGCAGCCTGACACACATGAGCGATTACATGCTGCAGTGTCTCCACAATGACCGCTGAGTTGCCCACATTCTAATTTGTGCTGATTACTGGGTGGCCACGCTGCTGGATCCCCGTTACAAGGACAACGTACCGTCCTTAATTCACTCACTGGAGTGCAATCGCAAGATGCGCGAGCACAAGCACACGCTGGTAGACGCGATGCTGCTGGCATTCCCACCTGACAGCGGGGCGACAGTGGAAGCACAAGGCCAAGGCAGAGGAGGAGGAGGAAGAGGTCGCCAACGCAACCAGGGCACCGCCAGCACCTCAGAAGGCAGGGTTAGCATGGCCGAAATGTGGAAAAGCTTTGTCAGCACGCCACAACAAACAGCAGCACCAGCAGCTCATATGGAACGTCTTAGCAGGAGGCAGCATTTCACCAATATGGTGGAGCAGTATGTGTGCACACGCCTACATGTAGTGAATGACGGGTCTGCCCCCTTCAACTTCTGGGTCTCCAAATTGGGCACATGGCCTGAGCTTGCCCTTTACGCCTTGGAGGTGCTGGCGTGCCCTGCAGCCAGTGTATTATCTGAACGTGTATTTAGCACGGCTGGGGGCGTTATTACAGACAAGCGCAGCCACCTGTCCAGAGACAATGTGGACAAGCTCACGTTCATTAAAATTAACCAGGCATGGATCCCACAGGACTTTTCCGTACCTTGTGCAGAATAGAGATGGATACCGACCTTACCCAGCCATTGTTGTTATATTTTTGATCTTTCTCACTCTTTTGAGGTGTACCCTAATTTAAAATGACTGAAAAAAAGCAGTGTTGGCTACCTCGTCCCCCTCCACCGCCGCTTCCACCTACACCGCCACATCCACTTCCACCTCAACCTCCCTCCTACTCCATATGGGCCTCGTCCTTCACAGATGAAGAAAATTGTTTTATTTTTCTGTTTTTTTTGTTGTTGTTTTAGGTTTTTTTCCCTATCCACATTTGTTTGCAGAGCACTTGCCATGCTCTTAACTACGTTTTGCTGCCATTTGCAGCACTCTAGCCCTTTCCATTGGTGTTTTAGAGCCATTTTAGTGCCTGAAAGTTCAGGTCCCCATTGACTTCAATGGGGTTCGGTGTCCGGGTAAAGTTCGGAAAAAGTCCGGGACACGGACCTGGACTTTTTTTTTTAAGTTCGGCCGAACCCGCCGAACACGGACATCCAGGTGTCCGCTCAACTCTATTCCTTGTGTATGGTCTGACCATCACATATCCTTGTTTTCCACGGAACTCATAGGCCTTTCGACAACCCCATACTCCTGGAGACTACATGATTCGCTATTGTCAGTTGACAACACCAGTTGTCAACAGCAAATTTCTGCGAAGATTGAAGAATATTTTCGTCTAAATGCCTCCCCTCAAACTCTCCCCTCTACTCTTTGGTTGGCCCATAAAACAGTCCTTAGAGGTAATTTAATTAAATTTTCTGCAGACCAGAACAGGGAAAGATGGAAAGATATCTTAAGAATAACAAATGACCTCCAACATCTATACAAAATACATTATAACATACACAATCCGAAAATTTCAGATACAATAAACCAGAAAAGGCTCGAACTTGACACTCTACTATCATATAAGTTCCTACTCAACCATGTTTGCTCGCAAATTCAACCAATCCATTAAACCACCCCATATACACAAACTTAAAAATAACTTAAACCAGATTGTCACCCATCCTCAAGACATCCTCTCTATTTTAAAAAAAATATATTAAGACCTTCTATCTAGTCCCACCTCCTTCATTTGATCCTCTAACACAGTGGTCCTCAACCCTGGCCCTCAGGGCCCACTAACAGGCCAGGTTTGCAAGATAACTGAAATACATCCCAGGTGATATAATTTGCTGCTCAGTGATTGCAGTACTCTAGTCTGCATCTCCCCAAGGTAATACTTAAAATCTGGCCTGTTAGTGGGCTCTGAGGACCGGAGTTGAGGACCACTGCTCTAACATATCCTGGCTGGACGGGATTTCCATCCCCTCCTTATCTTTAAGCCAACTTGCAAAATACAATGCTCCCTGCACAGAATATGAAATTACCCAGATTATAAAATCCCTAAAAAAAAATCAGCTCCAGGTCCGGATGGATTCTCCTCTTTATATTACAAACAATTCTCCCAGCTTCTTCTCTGTCACCTGTCCTCACTATACAATGACATTCTTAATGGGGATGTATTCCCAGAGGAAATGTTATTGGCCAATATGTCTCTAATACCTAAGCCGGACAAAGACCATACATTACCGCAAAATTATCGCCCCATTTCAGTTATAAATAATGATTTAAAAATTTTCAGCAGACTATTGCCTAATAGATTGGCTTCAATTATCCCCTCACTGATTTCCCCATATCAAACAGGCTTTATCCCAGGCCGCCAAATAACGGACAATATTTGTTTAGTGACAAACATAATCCAAGACGCAAATTTAAACATGAAACAAGTTCTCCTTTTGAGCTTAGACATCAACAAAGCTTTCGATAGCGTCTCCTGGCAATACTTAACTCTCATTTTACAGAAATGTGGGTTTTGTGGTGAATTCCTCCACGCATTTCAAACTTTATACAATAATCCACAAACAAGAATAAGAATTCCTGGATGTAATTCTTTGAAAGTGGCAGAGGAACAAGACAGGGTTGCCCCCTTTCTCCCCTGTTATTTCCGTTGGCCATAGAGCCCCTAGCCAAAGCGATTTTGTCACACCCTGATATTAATGGTTACACAACTGGCAAGACAATATATAAACTGAGCATATATGCGGACGACATGATTTTATTTCTCACCAATCCAATTATCTCCCTTCCAAACTTATTCAAAACGTTAGAGGACTTCTCCTCTCTCTCCGGTCTTACTATGAACATTTCCAAATCTATTGGCATACCAATAAATATTCCATCCGCACACTACAGCTCTCTTAAAAGCTTGTTTACAACTTCCGGTTCCTGCGCCGCATGGAGTAGTCGCACTTCACCTCAGCTCCCGCACCCGTCTTGAATATCTGCCTTACTCCCGCTTACACATCACTCGGGGACTCGCAACCCGGATGTGCACTCAACCGCCACCCTGATGGAACGATTTCTGGAGAAATCTGGTCCGCGGTCATCACAAGATTCGTCCGCTGGTCACGCCGTGCGTTCCTCACAGCGAGCGGCAGAGGCCTCAGAGCCCGCCATAGAGGTAGGCGGCTCCTCCTCCTCCCTTCCTCTGCAAATCAATCTGGGGCTCACCAAGCGGATCGCACAGGCCGTGGCCTCCCGGCTCTCCCCTACCATACAGAGCACTGTGGAAAAAAAGACTGGTATGCTTCAAATCAAGAAGGAGCTGGGGGAACATGCCACCAGGCTAAATGAGGCTGAGCAGCGTATATATAGCCTGAAAGATGAACTGTACCACATGCAGGCACAGGAACAGATGCAGGAAAAAACAATGTATTCCTGTCACAAAACCTTGAGGACTTAGAAAACCGCGCCAGGCGCAGCAACCTCAGATTTGTGGGGGTACCGGAAACTTTACCGTCCCCAGAGCTAATTGATTTTTGTGCCCGCCGCATCCCAGAGGCCTTTGGTCTGTCCGGAGTTCATGTGGTGAAATGTGCGCACCGCATTGGGGCTCACTCTAGCGACCGTAAGACCCCTAGACCCATTATTGTTAAGTTTCTAAATTGCGCAGACAAAAACCTGATACAGCAGAAATACAGACAATCCAAATCTCTCCAAGTGGGTGGGGTCAGAGTTTTAATATTTGCTGATTACTCTATTGAAGTGTCAAAAAAACGCAAAGCCTTTTAGCCGATCTGTTCCCAGCTTTTCTAACAGCAAATAAAAGTCACTTTGGCCTACCCCGCCATTCTGCGTCTGAAGTCATCCACTGGTGAACAGCTATCATTCCAAGACCCCTCTGAAGCAGAAGCATATTTGCGCTCCATGCATCCAGGTGATCAGCAACCCTCTACTCCAAGACCATTCTCTTTCCCGAGACCTTTGGGTCAACGGACCCCCCACAAGTAATCACCGAAACACCTGCGCTTTTCCGGTCCGTCTCACCGTACAAGGCCTCGCTGAACATTTTCCTGCTTCTCCAGTCACAACACTTTTGTGGTATGATTTACCCACGTTTTGTAGGCCTCCGGCCTGCCTGTTCTACAGCTGAAGGTACTGTTTTCGGCCTTTTCACCTTCCATCCTCACAAACTCTAGTCTTATGGTGATACCTAATAAGGGTATATACTCCAGTGAGTGTATATTCTTTGCGCCTATGGGTGGCTAGGAGGGGGGTGATACATTGGGATTAATAAATAGGGGGAAAGGTGGTGTTAGCAGCTGCTATAAAATGGGTATAGAACAAGTAAAAACAAACCCAAAGTAGTTGGGATTAATATAGCGCTTGCTGTTGGGGTTCAGAGTGGGCAATTTTTGTCAGTAGCCTGAATAATGTATGTGAAATCAATAAACATATATATAAAGCGATGAATAAAATTACTAATGAATACATTTAAGTGATGACTTTGTGACTCAATAAATACCATATACTAGATAGTGATACATCAAACAATAATACAGGGGAAGGGCGTGGCTTCCGGCGCTGAAGATGGCCGCTTAATTCTTCAGCTCCGCTCGGCCACCCGGGACATCCTCCGACTACAGCCTCCACAGCGGGCGTCAAACGCCGCAACTTTTCCCTATCGACTCCGGGAACGATGAGGAACAAGAAGGGATCGTCTCAGTCGCGCAAGCTGGACGGATTTCTTATATCCAGCTCGGCTGGACTCCGGCAAGATGGCGCCGGCCGGCCCCCGCAGCAAGCACCCAGCCGAGGAGGGAATCAGGGCGGCGGAGCACAGCCATACAGGCAAGTGGCCAACCCGGACAGTGGCAACTCATCCGGAGCATCCTCTCCCCCTTCTCCCTCCTCAAGGAGTCCGGCCAAGCAGCGTCCCCGCTGGGGCTCTCCCCCCCCCCGATCCCGCTCAGCCATGCGGGATGGATCAATCTGCACCTTCCTCTGGGGAGCCTGGGGGATCGAGCACAATGTCTGCGGATCCTTTTGCCGCCTTCCCAGTGGGTGATCACCCGATTTCTGGCACTCTGCTTAAAGGAATGCTACATTCCCTCTGGTCATCGCTTCATACAGATTTAATGCAAGGCCTTAACCGAACAAGACATGATGTGCAGCAGCTGGAGGTGAGGATGGATGCTGCTGAGGCCTCCATGTCTAAATGCTCTTTGTCTCTCAATACCCTCATTTCAGCTCATAATGACCACACGGAGGATATAGATTGGATAAAAGACAAGCTTGCAGACCTGGAGGACAGGTCTCGGAGGAACAATTTAAAGTTAAGGGGGATCCCCGAATCTGTGCAGCCCCAACATCTGCGTAAAATGGCTACTGATCTCTTTTCTGCACTGGTTCCTACTCTAACCGCGGCAGAATTGGAGATAGATAGAATCCACAGGATTCCTAAGCCTCACTTCATTGCACAAGACCTGCCTCGGGATGTGCTCCTCCGTGTGCATTTTTTTCAGACAAAGGACAAAATCCTTCTGGCCTCTAGACAACTTCAGGCTCTCCCTGGGGATTTCCCGCAGGCCCAGATACTGCCAGACTTATCCAGGCACACGCTCCAGAAGCGAAGGAACCTCGCCACCATAACAAAAGCCCTGAGGAACCACCAAATCGTGCACAAATGGAAACATCCGGCTCAATTGTCTATTACCCATCTGGGCAACACTGTTACGATCGCTTCCCTGGAGGAAGGTATGGCCCTTTTGCATCGCTGGGGCATCATTCCGGATCCGCCAGCCGCTTAGTCGCGGTCTTCCAGATCTCCCTCGCCGCAGACCCTCCCAGAAGATTGGCAAGTGGCTTCCCGCAAGCGGTCCAGCTCTAAACACTTCTCACCCGGAGGTGAACGCAGCACGACGCCTGTTCAACGTTAGTCCCTGGCCTAGGTAATGTTGACCTACTGGCCCCTCTCTTTTGGTTGCAGGTTTTACCTGCCCCTAGACTCTTTTTTACTGTTTACCAGACCTACCCTGCCTCCCTGCCTTTCCTCCCTTCCTCCTCGTTTTGCTCCAGTCGGACTTTTGGACCTTTTGTTACTGAACGAACTGCACCTCCCTTGGCCCCCGACCAGACCATCCGCTCCGTCTCTCCGATGATTCCATGACCATCAAATTTTTGTCGTTAAATGTGAACGGTTTGAACCATCCAGTTAAGCGGTTCTCCCTGTGGACCGAGTTATGCAATAGTGGTGCTGATGTGGTATGCATCCAAGAGACCCACTTCAAGCTTCACCATCAGCCCAAGTTCTCCCACAGGAATTTTCCTACTTTGTTTTTCGCCAACGCCTCGGAGAAGAAGCGTGGAGTACTGATAGCTCTGAGAGACTCGATTGCCTTCTCGATGCATAAGCTGATTCAAGATCCTGACGGCAGATACCTCATCCTGCAGGGTGACTTTAACGCAAAGCCATTAACCCTGGTGGCTGTCTATGCTCCCAACACTCATCAGAAACGCTTCCTCTCTAGGTTGCTGAAAAAGGTTTCCGGTGACATTTACGGTAATCTGGTGATCTGTGGTGATATGAACTCAGTGGTCGACCCGGGGCTTGACACCTCGGTGCCCGCCCGGGGCCGACAACTCTCCTTGGGCTCTCTTTTAGCCTCGGAACAACTATTTGATGTTTGGCGCTGCCAACATGGTTCGGAAAGGGACTACTCGTTTTATTCCTCAAGACACAACTCCTATTCACGTATTGATATGTTCTGGGCTGACCTCCCTATCCTGGGTAGAGTCTCCTCCTCGGCTATCAAAAACATCACGTGGTCTGACCACGCGGCTGTTGAGATGGTCCTGGAGGAGTCTGGACCCAGGGAACGGACGTCGGTATGGCGATGTGATGTCAAGGTACTCCAGGATCCAGTTGCTGGTAAGCTGATTAGAGACCAGCTTTCTGAATATTTTAATCTCAATGCTCCCTCCGCGTCGGACTCCTGGGTGCTCTGGGGAGCGCACAAGGCGGTCATCCGCGGTGTGTGCATTCAACAATCTGCCAGAATGCGTAGGGCTTATAGTCGCAAACTCACGGCTCTCCTAACCGAGATACGCGATCTTGAGACTACACACAAATCCACTCCCACACAAGCCATTGCCTCGCAGCTCTCCAGAGTGAGAGACTCTCTGAAGTCCCACCTCATGGAACGCTACGACCGCCAATTGAGAGTGCTCAAACTCAAATATTACGCGCAGGCGAATAGGGCAGGCAAGTTTCTGGCAGCAAGGATCAAACAACGCAGGGTATCCACACGCATCTCCCACCTTTCCCAGCGCACTACTGGATCCAGACTAACCCATCCCCGGGATATAGCGAATGAATTCGCGAACTTCTATGGGTCCCTATACAATCTGGCCCTAGACCCAAACACTACCCAACCGACAACAACCCTCATTCGTCAGTTCCTAGACAAACTACAATTACCGTCCCTGACTGTGGATCAGCTGCAATCCTTATCATCCCCATTCACCCTGACTGAAGTATCCAAAGCCATAAAACTGCTCCCCACTGGGAAATCACCGGGTCCAGATGGCCTTGGTAATGAATATTACAAAATTCACGTTGATACCTTGGGCCCCCATCTAGTTGAGGTATTCAATCTGGCGATCCACAGGGCTGAATTCCCAAGAGAGATGTTGAGTGCCTACATCACCACCATCCCCAAACCCGGCAAAGATGCCAGTCTCCCAGCAAACTATCGTCCCATTTCTTTATTGAACAGCGACCTCAAGATTTATGCCAAAATCTTGGCGTCCAGACTTCAGCCCCTCCTCCCCCAGCTGGTGAGGGATGACCAAATGGGCTTTATGCCGGGCAGGCAGACGTCTGATGCCACCCGGCGAATCATAAATTTAGTCCACCTTGCGGAGTCGTCTAAAACGCCTTCTCTGCTCCTCACCTTGGATGCAGAGAAGGCGTTTGATAGGGTGAACTGGTTGTTCATGCGACTCACACTGGAAAAGTTTGGCTTCTCGGGTGGTATACTCTCTGCGATTCTTGCCCTTTATTCATGTCCCTCTGCTCAGGTCCTCACTGCTGGCACAACCTCGATTCCGTTTAATATAACTAATGGCACCCGCCAGGGCTGTCCCCTCTCACCTACGATCTTCAATTTGATGATCGAACCCCTGGCGGAGGCCAATAGATCGGATACTGATGTGATGGGATTTCAGCTGGGTTCCGTCTCCCATACGGTTAATTTGTTCGCGGACGACGTCGTGCTCGCTCTCACCAATCCAAACCAGTCTCTCCCGGCCGTTCATAGAATTCTCTCAGAATTTAGCTCAATATCCTACCATAAGGTGAACACGTCCAAGTCTTTAGTACTGAACATGGGTGTCAGCAAGCGAGATGCTGACCGCCTTCAGAGGGACTTTCCCTACCCCTGGACCGAAGTCTCCATCCCTTATTTAGGAATTCATATCACCCCCTCCACCAAACGCCTACTTCCTGCTAATATCGACGCCTTATTAAAAAAAACTTCTAAAGAAATGTCGGTAATATCCAAAACAGAACTCTCCTGGGGTGGCCGGATGGCCGCCTACAAAATGTCAATCCTGCCCCAAATATTATATATATTTAGAGCGCTCCCCCTCACCTTTCCCAAAAAACATCTGGACGCACTCTCTAGGGCTATGCGTGGCTTCGTATGGGGTGGTAAGAGAGCCCGTGTGGCTACCTCTACCTTAACCCTTCCCAAATCCCTGGGCGGCGCTAAACTCCCTGACTTGGCCCTTTATCTATGGTCCACTAGATTGGTTCAGATCCAAACTTGGTTCTCTAACTCCCACGCCCTTCCATGGGTCCACCTTGAAAGCCATCTCACTCCCACTAGGGACCTCCGTCTGTTTCTCCTCGGCGACTTATGGATCCCTTGGTCCTTAGCTCAGCTGCCACCCACGTCGCAGTCTTCGCTTTTGGCGTGGCGCAAACTTGCTCTCTCCGGCGAGAGGCAGGCGGATAGTCACTCACAGGCTTCTTTGTCGCTCCCTATCTCCATCCTGGCTGCCCACCTTCCCTCCCTGCAACTGACCCAACTAGTCAATCTAGGTATGACCTCTCTCTCTCACTTTTATCTACATGGCGCACTACGCTCTCCAGCCTCATTGGTAAGGGATTTCAATGTCCCTCCCACGCTAATCTTCACAATTCATCGTATATACAGCTTCCTAGTCAAACACCCTCCAACGACGGCCCGTGTCCCCGCCAAATCCTGGGAGTACTATCATGTGGAACCTAGTCCGCCCAAAGGTATCTCCCTCTTTTATGAGAACCTACTCCGTTCTGCAGACAACCCTAAGTCTATGTCTATGTTAAGGTGGGAGAAAGATTTAGCGACCACTTTTACTACAACTCAATGGTCCAGAGCTTTGTTGTCCACATATCGGTACTCGCATTGTACTTCACATTGGGAATTAATGCTCAAGATCGTAAATCGGTGGTATTATACCCCATTTCGGCTCTCGAAGTTGTTCCCCTCCACTTCAGCGCACTGTTGGCGGGAGTGTGGGGGAACGGGTACACTGGTACATATCCTCTGGGAGTGTCCTTCACTCACTAGTTATTGGAAGAAAGTATTTTGTAGTATTGCGGACTGCACAGGTATCCTTAGTCCCCCCAGAAAGGAGCTTGCGCTGTTGAACCTGGGCATCGACGGCTACCCACTGCTCTTCCGACAAATGGTGGTGCATATCCTGTTAGCGGCAAGAACGCTCATTCTACGTAGGTGGAAATCGCTGGAGATTCCGGGTTTTTCTGACCTGGTCTTACTAGTGAACGCTAATTACCGCTTGGAAAAAGCCCTGGCAACCAATGATATCTCCCTGGCGTTATTGGAAATATCACCAAACGTGACCTTGACGCTTGGTAGTCTTGTGGGATTCGGCCTCTTCCCTGGCAAGTATGTTCCCACTGGGATGTCGGGGGAGGGGCGATTGAAGCCCTCCGGGCCGGCCCGGCCTCATTGTCCTTTTTTTTTCTCACGTCCCTGTTTTAGGCCCTTCACAAGTCAGCTGGGTCTTGGAGTACATCCTAGTTTGTTTTGGGATATGATCTAGGGCTGAATGACGTGCATTATTTTCATGACTTGTTTTCTTTTTCTCTATTCTATATATTTTTTTCTTTTTTTTTGGGTTCACACGAGACAGTATCCATGTCTGTTTGATTTCCGCTGTTCACCTGTTGACCATTAACTGGTTGTGGCATATGACCTTCCTCGTTGCATATTTGTTTCATGCCTGTTATTAGACTTTACTGATATTTTGTTAGGTCCAATCTGGAACAATGCTCCCCCCCCTCCCCCCCCCTTTTTTTCCTTCTTTCTTCCCTTCCCTCCTGCTTCCCCCCCCCCCCCCACATCGTTGCCTTTTTGAGTTATGTTCTACGTGTCCTGTAAACTATGCTCATGCATCTTGAATGTTTGTATACCTTTTCTTCATGTGAAAAATCAATAAAAATTATTGTTTAAAAAATAAAAAAAAAAACAATAATACAGTGTAAAATCAATATATAGTCATATGATATCAAATTATAAAGGAAACATATCACATAAGTGCCTTAAAGTGCAAATGAGTGCCAAAATAAGTCCAATCAAAGTTCATATGTGACTTAGGTGCATAAAATAGACTTCAGTGCCAAAGGGAAGGAAAGTGCAAGTGCTTGTGCTAGATCCTCCAGTAGTCCAAGGTACTTGTGGAGTAGCTTTAGGGAATGGTGGGGATGTGAACTCACCAGAGGTTGTGGGTCTAAGTTACCATATGGTAAAAATACCTATAGAGCCTTGTGGCCTCCTCGGCCAAAGAAGTGGCGACTGCTGGGCTTTGTAGTCCCCTCACGGCCGCGGTCCCCTTCCTGTATCAGCTAGGTCCTCAGGGTCCTTAGTCACTGGTGTTCCATAGAAGAGTTTATGACTTCCTGATATGTAGATTTAGAATGTAAAAACCAGTAAGACTCAGGAAGCAGGTTCATCAGCTGGCCTCATTGAGGCCCTGAGGACCTAGCTGATACAGGAAGGGGACCGCGGCCATGAGGGGACTACAAAGCCCAGCAGTCGCCACTTCTTTGGCCGAGGAGGCCACAAGGCTTCTATAGGTCTTTTTACCATATGGTAACTAAGACCCACAACCTCTGGTGAGTTTACATCCCCACTATTCTCTAAAGCTACTGCACAAGTACCTTGGACTACTGGAGGATCTAGCACAAGCACTTGCACTTTCCTTCTCTTTGGCACTGAAGTCTATTTTATGCACCTAAGTCACATGTGAACTTTGATTGGACTTATTTTGGCACTCATTTGCACTTTAAGGCACTTATGTGATATGTTTCCTTTATAATTTGATACCATATGACTATATATTGATTTTACACTGTATTATTGTTTGATGTATCACTATCTAGTATATGGTATTTATTGAGTCACAAAGTCATCACTTACATTTATTCATTAGTAATTTTATTCATCACTTTATATATATATGTTTATTGATTTCACATACATTATTCAGGCTACTGACAAATATTGCCCACTCTGATCCCCAACAGCAAGCGCTATACTAATCCCAACTACTTTGTGGTTTTTTTTACTTATGGTGATACCTAACCGTCTGGCTCCTGGCCAGCCTCTCAATTACTTAGTCGCATAGTTTTCCGTTCGAATGGGAAAATATATTTTACGTTACATAAATGTGATTTTATACGCCATTTACCCCCCCCCCCCCCCACCTGGGTCAATGGCCCTGCTGCTCGCTTCATCCCTCCCAGGGCGCACAATCTTTCCCCCCTGCTTTATTAAGCCAGTGCAGCCATTTTGACATCTTTGGGGTGATTTTGTGAGCATCTGCGTGGGCCGTTGTGAGCGGGAGGCCTCTTGATTGTGACCCCATGCGGAAAAAAGAGAAGTTGTGTTGTTTTTATCATGTTATTGTAGGCTATTACCATCCCCTGTCTGTGGAGGGAGTAAGGAGAGGAGTTGAGCAGGAGAGTCATATAATTAAAAGGCGCATTCCCTTATATATTGAGGTGAGCGGCTAGCACACCCTTAGGGGTTTTAAGGATTGAGAAGCACCCCCTATTATCACTTGGTGAAAGGTGGCGGTCTAACATCAAAAAAGGAGGAATACCGCTTATGGAGTTAAAAAAAAAATTTTTTTTTGGACACTACAAGCACTTGTATTACCCATAAGCACTTTATGCTAAGTTTGTTTTTATATATTTGTCTGTATTGATTGAGCACTTATCACTTTATTTTTTCACCTTCCAGTCCGCCAGGAATATTAATTTATAGTTAAGATTGTTCCCTGGATATCAGCACTGTTGCACTTTATATATATTTATATATCGAGGTTGGTCCCACTAATATTGTTTAATTTATTTTTGAGTCACATATATGAGTGTGCATTTTCAAGGAATATTTAACCACTTTACCACTAGAGCATTTTGCTGTCTTACGTCTGGGCCACTATTTGCGATTCGGCACTGTGCGACTTTAACTGACAATTGCGCAGTCGTGCGATGCTGTACCCAAACGAAATTTACGTCCTTTTTTTCCCACAAACAGAGCTTTCTTTTGGTGGTATTTGATCACCTGTGCGATTTTTACTTTTTGCGCTATAAACAAAAACGAGCGTAAATTTTGAAAAAATAATATTTTTCACATATTTTTTTTATATGAAATTCCCCCCAAAAAATTTAAAAATCTAAATTTTTTTAAATTTTTGGCCAATTTGTTTTCTCCTACCTATGTTTGGTAAAAAAATTCACAATAAGCGTATTTTGATTGGTTTGCGCAAAAGTTATTGCGTTTACTAACAAAGGGAAAGATTTATGTAATTTTTGGTGTTTTTTTTTTTTAACGCGTAATGGTGGCGATCTGCGATTTTTTTTGCGGGACTGCGACATTGCGGCGGACAGATCGGACCCTTGACTGACATTTCTGACACTTTTGGGGGTACCAGTGACATTACTGCAGTAATCAGTGCTATATATATGCACTGTTACTGTAAAAATGACACTGGCAAGGAAGGGGTTAATTTTATTGGAGAGGGAGGGGTTAATATATGCCTGGTGCTTACTGACGTGTGTGGGGGGGGGGGGGGGGACTGTGTGAGACAGGGACAGATCGCATGTTCAGCTATGCTGAACAGTCCGATCTGTCATTTCGTGTCACTTAGGAGATCCGCCCGCTCTGTTTACACAGGCGGGCGGATCTCCAAACTGGATTACCCGACGATCGGGGCAGAGCAGCGGCGATCGCCGCCGCTCCTCCCCTGGCCCGACTCCCGCTGTGAATAAAAACAGCGGGAGCACGCCGCCTACAGGGGGAGGAGTCTGGCGACGTAGGTCTATGTCATCAGACGATAACGAGCCACTTTGCCGCAGTAGTACTACGGTACTCAGCGGTAAAGTGGTTAATGATTTGAACACCACCACAGAGATGCTTTATTGATCTAGACATTTTTCAGTATCACACTATATATTCACTATTTAGATTTATAAAAAAAATTTCCCTGAAGCGCGATACCTCCCCCCCCCCCCTCTAATACATGTCCTGTGGTTGATGAGACCAAGATAAACTTATTTGGTTGGTTGGTTCAGATGGTGTCAAGTGCATGTGACGGCAACCAGGTGAGGAGTACAAAGACAAGTGTTTCTTGCCTACAGTCAAGCATGGTGGTGGGAGTGTCATGGTCTGGGGCTGCATGAGTGGTGCCGGCACTGGGGAGATACAATTCATTTAGGGAAGCATGAATACCAACATGTACTGGGACATACTGAAGCAGAGCATGATCCCCTCCCTTCGGAGTCTGGGCGCTAGCAGTATTCCAACATAATGACCCCAAACACACCTCCAAGATGACCACTGCCTTGCTAAAGAAGCTCAGGGTAAAGGTGATGGACTGGCCAAGCATTTCTCCAGACCTAAACCTTAATAAGCATCTGTGGGGCATCCTCAAAGGGAAGTTGGAGGAGCGTAAGGTCTCTAACATCAACCAGCTCTGTGATGTCGTCATGGGGAGTGGAAGAGGACTCCAGTGGAAAAACTTTGAAGCCCTGGTGAACTCCATGCCCAATAGGGTTAAGGCAGTGATGTAAAATAATGGTGGCCAAACAAAATATTGACACTTTGGGCCCAATTTGGACATTTTAACTTAGGGGTGTACTCACTTTTGTTGCCAGCAGTTTAGGCATGAATGGCTGTGTGTTGAGTTATTTTCAGGGGACAGCAAATTTACACTGTTATACAAGCTGTACACTCACTACTTTACATTGTAGCAAATTGTAGTAACATCTTCAGTATTGTCACATGAAAATATGTAATAAAAAATGTACAAATGTGAGGGGTGTACTCACTTTTGTGAGATACTGTATATATATATATATATATATATATATATATATATATATATATATATATATATATATACACACACACAGCATATTTATTAATAGTTAGACAGTTTTAAATAAAATATTTAACTTGCATCAATATATTGTGTGTGTGTATATATGTATGTATGTCCTGTATACGAGGAGGACTCGCAGCCCGCTCCGCTGACCACCAGTGATATGTTATTTTTCCTGCTTTTGAACCCGATATATGGGAAATAAACAATTTGAATCTTAATACTACTACACTATTTGGAGCCTTTTTTCTCCTTTTCCTACCACACTTGGCCGTTTACCCCGGAGCCTAAAGGAGCCGTCACCAGCCCATAGGACCACAAAGGGGAAACCTATTTAGCCCAGGGGGCTATTAAGCTCGAATGGTTCTAATGCCATATGGCATATAGGACCCACTAGATCAGGTAAGTGATCCAATCTATTCACTCACACGTGGCAAGGAATCGATGATACGGCCAATCACGCCTGAGCACTTGCACCTTCGAATTTTGAAGACTCACTTTCACTGAGGACTTTTACTAATATTTGAGCACTACAGTCACCGTTTATTCTGGACTATTCATAACTCATTCATATTATAATACTGTTGATTGTATTCATTTTTACCAATTTTATATCTAAAATTTTTTATATATCATTCACCAAGTCACTTATGCACATTTTGGCACCTATTTAATTATTTATTGGGAGTTTTTGAGGATTTATATTTATATTTGTTTACTTGATATTTTAACCTATATCTATAACACTTTTTATTGATTGATTATTTATACCTACCACAGAGATTGGCATGGAAATTGCTATCCAATAGTGATTTATTAGCAAGCGCTGTATTTGACCTTTCCACAAGGCCATTTATTTTTTCATTTATAAATAATGTTTAATAAACATATAGGAACTGTGAGAATGAATAAGTTTGTCTGGTTGTATGACAGAGGTCAGATTTATGGTTAGTTACGATGATGTAAATCTTATTAACCAATCATATTGTACCACATGTAATTCTATGGTGAAACTTTGCTAGAAAAATAGCCTGCGCTCCTTCTTGCTTTGAGCAACTAATGAATTTGCTTCCAGCTGAAGCTGATATTAAAGTCTCATTTAAAAAAAAAATAAATAAATAAAATAACAAACATGTTATACTTACCTCCTCTGTTCAGTTGGTTTTGCACAGAGCAGCCCGGATCCATCCTCCTCTTCTCGGGTCCCTCTTCGGTGCTCCTGGCCCCTCCCTCCTATTGGGTGCCCCCACAGCAAGCAGCTTGCTATGGGGGCATCCTAGCTGAAGTGAAGCTCCATGTGTCCATTTTAGACATGGAGCTTGCGTTTGGACCCCACACCCTTTCTCTGTAGATTGGCTCACTGACTTTGATTGACAGCCGCGGGTGCCAATGGCGCCGCAGCTGTATCTTAGCCAATCAGAAGGGAGAGTCCCAGGATGGCCGAGGAACTCGTGGACATTGCTGGACAGAGAGGGGGCTCAGGTAAGTATTAGGGGTGCTTGGGAGATTGCTGCACACAGAAGGCTTTTTATCTTACTGCATAGAATGCAGTAAGATAAAAAAAAAACCTTTGTGACTTTACAACTCCTTTAATAAACCTCTTGCTCTTTTGGAAATTCATTGCCCAGTTGTTTGTTATTATTTTTCATCATTCTGGAGGCCCCAGTGAGATCAGCACACCCCAGTACCCCAGTAGTCATCTAACTGATCTCCATGCTGGTGAGGCAATGGTTGCAACACAATCATGCGCATAATAATAAAAGGTAATGCAGACACCATTTTATTGAAGGTTCTGCATTGTGTTGTCCATGTTTTCTCAGCAATAGGGAGAGAGAAGGATTGTTGCCGCGTATCGCTGTGCCAGACAGATTTTCATGATAGCAGATTGGGTCTTTTGAACTGTAAGTGCATTAGATGCATTGTTAAGGATGAGATACCCTCCTGGGTGATAGCTTTTAGAAAATATTAAAGGGTAACCCTGCAGAGGTTTAGCTACCTCCATGTATAACCTGAGATTTACATGCATGTTGGTTCCCTAGACTGATAATAATTTTTACTTTTTGCTATAAAACACACCCAATAAAAAAAAAATCAAATTTCTTCATCAGTTTAGGCCAATATGTATTCTGCTACTTGTTTTTGTTAAAAAAAAAAATCCCAATGAGCGTATATTGATTGGTTTGCGCAAAAGTTATAGCATCTACAAACTATTCTTATTATTTATTTTTTACTAGTAATAGCGGCAATCAGCAACTTGTAGTGGGACTGCAACATTGCGGCACACAAATCAGACACTAATGTAAGTGAAACTTTTTGGGGATCAGTGACACCAATGCAGTGATCAGTGCTAAAAAAATATGCACTGTCACTGTACTAAACATCAGGGGTGATCAAAGGGTTAAATGTGTCCCTAGGGTTTGCTTTCTAACTGTGTAAGGGGTGCTTGTACTGTGGGAAGGCAGCGATCCATGTTCCTGCTTAGCAGAAACACAGGATCTCTGTCTTCCCTTGTCACAGAACGACAGTCTGTCTTGTTTACATAGGCAGATCGCCATTCTGCCTCTATTGAGAACGATCAGTGGGTCCCGCCGGACATCAGGTCCACTGGACCTACTGATTGGCTCCCCCTGTGTCCAATCACAAACCCAGAAGTGGCGAAGATGTACAGGTATGTGATTTTGCCTGTAGGAGCCCCCCACAATACATATACGAAGGGTGGTCAGCAAGCGCTTTATCATCATTGAAATAGTTTTTGGGGATTCTTTTTTTACTCCCCTCCGCTATATGTCTCTCACGGTCTACCTTGGCTGCCTTGATTGTGTTCTTACACTTCTTATTGCATTCCTTGTAGTGTTTGAATGCCGACAATGACCCCTCTGCCTATATTTCTTAAAGTTTTTTTTTTTTCCTTTTAATGTGACTTTTTACATTAAAGTTTAGCCACCCAGGTTTAATCTTAGCTCATTTATATTTGTTGCCTATTGGAATCCACTAGCTAATGCCTCTACAGTATTTAATATGTTCATAAAATTCTCTAATTTTTCTTCAGTGTTCATTGTTTCTAGGATTTGGGGATCAATACACTAACGTTCACCGCATATCAGAATCTGGAAGCCCTCCTTCATGTGAATGAGTAGGGTGTACTTATTCACCCAAAAAATTGTCCAAAAAAATAAAAATACACACACAGCTTTTGACTATTCTATATTAAAACAAAATGTCCCCCCGAAGTAGATCCAATGTCAATCATGACACCCGCTGCGCCTACAGACCGAAAAAGGGGAGAAAACAGAATATAGCATAAATACCAGAGACATAATTAAATCCTTCAGGGCCCCAGTGCAATGGAGGGCCCCTATTACCCCCCTAGTACTGGGTCATTTCCATTGGTCCCTGGACTTTTCTCTCAAAGCCTGGGGCCCTTCCAACTGATCCCAGGCTCTGCACTCCTGTCACAGGGCCCTTTAATACAGTCCCACAGTGGACCCTTTCACATGTTCGCAAGCCCCATTATACCATCTTGGGGCCTCAACATGGTGGTGGAACACCAGGGCCTGGTCCCAAGTGTGACCTTCGTAGTTCCATCACTGATGTGGGATCAGTGCAGTGAGAAGTGATGGTGCTTGGGAAAGACATTGTATGGAAGGTGTTGTATTTGTAGTGGCGTAAGTCAGTGTGGGATCGGTGCAAAGAGGAATGATGTCGGGAGAGACATTGTTTGGTAACTGCTGTGTTTGGAGTGGGATAAGTTGGTGTGGAATCAGTGGACAGAGAAGTGAGGGAGGGGTAAAGGGCTGGAAAGTGATGTGTGTGGCAGTGGTGAAACTAACATGGTCGCAGAGGTTGCACTTGCAACCGCGGGGCGGCTCCAAGATGGCAGGAAGGAGGCCTGCTGCAGAACATGTGAAAGGGTCTCGCTGCACACCTTAGAACACTGAGCACAGTGGGAATATGTACAGATCTCTGAGTCTGCAATATTACTATACACCGACATTGTAATAAATATAAAGAGGCAAGGATGACCAGCATCACACCAAACACTACAGAGAAGGTAACACATAATACAAGTTCTCTTTTCTGTGCAATCCAAGTTAGAAACTATTACATTGTGTAGATCTATTTATAACTGCATTCTGGAGCTCTGCTAGCTGCATAGAAATTGCACACATCGAAATGCTATAAAAACATCATTATGAAAATAGCAGAGACTGCTGGCTGTAGAACCTCAGGGGATACTAGAAGATCATGTATAACAGATGAAATATCAGCACACAGTCAAAAGCAACAATAAGAGTTAAAGCAGCTATGCACTCAAAATACAAAACCAGTCCACAGAATCACATAGTAATCAGTGCAGCGCTAATAGAACTAAAGAAACCTATAAAACTTAAAATTGGCATAAATAGTCCATATAGGAATTCTATAAAACCAGCGAAGATAGTCCATACAAGAAATCAGTGAGACAAGAGTGTTAAATACTGGACACGTGCTCTCAGTGTGTCGACCACCACCACATAGATTGGCCTCTCACCTGAAAACCAAAAAACAAGGGCGTACGTATATCTCCACTCAGCAGCCTCAATAAGAGAATGGTTAATCCAGTAAGATGCTGATGACCCCACAAAGAAGGCTTAGCTAGCCAGACAGAATCCCTTTCCTTAGGAACTGTGTAATCTAAGGCTTATGAAATATTCTCCTCCACAGCACAACTGCAGCATCCCAGCATTCGAAGCACTTTCGATTATATGCACATGCATCGAATTTCCATTTGTTCTGACTGGTACTTCCCCCAGGTGTCGTGTGTCCTTGTCCCACTCCACTCATCCACGATACCAAATTCAGGCTGCACTCTGTAAATGTCAATGTTTTAAAACTTGTTCTGCAAGGTTGACTATATACATCACTGTGCTCAGACATGCATATAATTGCTGTTCTTTTGATTCTTTTGATTTTGGATACTTTCCAGCCTTGTTGGAAGATCAAAGAGTAACAGCACACTAAGAAATCGGTGTACACTGGGAAAGCTGTAAGGAGGAAGACTAGGAGATCAGTGAATCTGGGTATAGCAGGAGATCGGTGACACACACACAGAGAAGTGATCTAACAGAGCTTGCCCTAACCTCTTACCCAGGCGTAGCAGCAGCTGCTAAATAGTGTTGGGTGAACAGTTTGGCCCGAGCATGAGTTCAGGCCAAACATTGGCCGTTTACTCTTTTGCCGAACACCCGAATTGTCATTATCTTTTGTTCGGCCTGCTAAACGCCCCCACAATGCACTGTGCACCACACAGTGCATTGGAAGCCCTGATTGGCTAAAGCAATGTAAGGTTTGCCCAAACAGGGCACAGAACACTGTCAGAGCCATAACTGGAATAAGTAATGATGACTGTTCCCAATCATGGCTCATTGCTCATAGACCCACCCCACAATATAAAAAGGTCCTTCCCAGAGCAGCCATTTGCAGTGTGATGTTAGAGTGGTGATAGATAGAACAGGGCTCTGTTCATTGCTACTAGTAATTTAGTGTGCTATAGTGTTCTATAGTGTTCTTTTGTGATTATATTGGAGTGTAGAGTGTTAGTGTAATTTGAATATAGTGATAGTGCAGCGTGAGGGTAGTGCGACCATTCATTTTTACTGTAGTGTCAGGGCAGGCTACATGCAGTATATTAAAGTGTGTCAGTGTAAAGTGGCAGAGCATTTTTATTGCAGTATAGTAGTGCGCCAGGGCACTTTTACTGCAGTATATTGAAGTGGGTCAGTGCGATTTTACTGCAGAATTTAGTATTGTATCAGTGGAGTGTGTCTGTGTAGTGAGTACTGAAATTAAAGTACACCAAACACCACTTTCCATTGATATAACTGCATCCAAGTACACATTTTTGCCCATCTTTATTACATTTAGGTAATAAGCCCCCCATCATGTCTGGGAGGCCAACAATGAGAGGTGGATGTTCCCATGGCACTGTGAGGGGGCCAGCAGTGTCTGTGTCCACAGGCAAAGGTGGACATCACAGACATTACTCTATTCTGATGTTAATTCTGACTCTGAGGTTGAGGAAGGTAGGAACATGAGAATACAAAGAGGGTAGAACACTGGTAAACAACAAATTGGCAGTCATGTTCCCCCAGCTGCAGCATATTGCCAAGTTGGCTCCAGTGATGATGAGGATAGAGAGGATAATGATGATGAGGTCACTGATGCGACTTGGGTAATGATTGTCATGATCTTTTGTTTGGCCTGCTGAGCACCCCACAATGCACTGCGCACCACTCAATGCATTGGAAGCCCTGATTGGCTAAAGCAATGTATGATTTGCCCAATCAGGGCATAGAACACTGTCAGAGCCATAACTGGAATAAGTAATGATGACTGTTCCCAATCATGGCTCATTGCTCATAGACCCACCCCACACTATAAAAAGTTCCTTCCCAGAGCAGCCATTTGCAGTGTGAAATTAGAGTGGAGATACATAGAACGGGGCTATGTTCATTGCTACTACTGATTTAGTGTGCTATAGTGTGCTATAGTGTGCTATTGTGATTATAATGGAGTGTAGAGAGTTAGTGTAGTTTAAATATAGTGACAGTGCAGCGTGAGTGTAGTGCGACAGTTCATTTTTACTGTAGTGTCAGCTTAGTGTGTCAGGGCAGTCTACATGCTGTACATTGAAGTGTGTCAGTGTAGAGTGTCAGGGCATTTTTTTTGCAGTATAGTAGTGTGTCAGGGCACTTTTACTGCAGTATATTGAAGTAGGTCAGTGTGATTTTACTGCAGAATTTAGTAGTGTGTCAGTGGAGTGTGTCTGTGTAGTGAGAACTGAAATTAAAGTACACCAAACACCACTTTCCATTGATTAAAGTGCATCCAAGTACACATTTCCCCATCTTTATTACATGTCTGGGAGGCCAACAAGGAGAGGTGGATGTTCCCATGGCACTGTGAGGGGGCCAGCAGTGTCTGTTTTCACAGGCAAAGGTGGGCGTCACAGACATTACTCTATTCTGATGTTAGTTCTGACTCTGAGGTTGAGGAAGGTAGGAACATGAGGCTACAAAGAGGGTAGAACACTAGTAAACAACAAATTTGCAGTCATGTTCCCCCAGCTGCAGCATATTGCCAAGTTGGCTCCAGTGATGATGAGGATAGAGGGGATAATGATGATGAGGTCACTGATGTGACTTGAGTGCTGTATAGAGCCGAGGAGGAAAGTCAGGGTGAACACAACCCCAAGAAAAAGAGTAGAGAGCAGCCACCCTATTCCATCACATTGTGGATCTGTTATCTCCCTGCCCACTTCCCACAGCTCAGCTGTCTGGGCCATTTTTTTAATACATGTGCAGCCGATTGCACTGTTGCAATTTTCAAACTATGCCTAAAGCAGATCAAGCGTTGCAAAAAAACACCAGTCCTTTGGGTATCACATGCTCAGAGATGTATAGTAACGAAGTAGAACTACTTAAGTACTGTACTTAAGTACCGAAATGCGGTATCTGTACTTTCCTAGAGTAGAATTTTTTTCTCCTACTTCTACTTTTACTTCACTACATTTTTTCGATGATTTCGATACTTCTACTCAAGTATTTTTTTTTGTGCTGCATAGTTACTCGTTACTTTTAAAAAAATTACCACTGCCAGAACAGTAGATGGAGGTTGCATAAAGCTCAAAAAATGTGTATAATGTCATTTGTAAATCAGCGCATACGAAAATAAAGGCTGTGTATAATAAAAGCTGCTATACCAAATCTTTCCAATAAAAAGAAAATATGAAACAAACAAATAAATGGTGCTACAGCGCTTAAAGTGCATCAAGAAACTACTAACAAACACAGGTTAATCATTTGAATAAATCATTTGAAATAATAAAAAACAATATGATGTTCAAACTTTTGACTTCTTTCTTTAATAACAACATAACACAGTACTTGTACTTCTACTTTCAGTACTTGAGTAGAAATTTTTT
>NW_028119422.1:0-34515 GCF_965119305.1 Pelophylax lessonae | reverse complement strand
GGGAGGGGATTGAGGGTTGTCCTCTATAGGGGAGGGGATTGAGGGTTGTCCTCTGTAGAGGAGGGGATTAGGGTTGTCCTCTATAGGGTAAGGAATTGAGGGTTGTCCTCTATAGGGGAGGGGATTGAGGGTTGTCCTCTATAGGGGAGGGGATTGAGGGTTGTCCTCTATAGGGGAGGGGATTAGGGTTGTCCTCTATAGGGGAGGGGATTGAGGTTGTCCTCTGTAGGGGAGGGGATTAGGGTTGTCCTCTATAGGGGAGGGGATTAGGGTTGTCCTCTATAGGGGAGGGGATTGAGGGTTGTCCTCTATAGGGGAGTGGATTGAGGGTTGTCCTCTGTAGGGGAGGGGATTAGGGTTGTCCTCTATAGGGTAAGGAATTGAGGGTTGTCCTCTATAGGGGAGGGGATTGAGGGTTGTCCTCTATAGGGGAGGGGATTGAGGGTTGTCCTCTGTAGGGGAGGGGATTAGGGTTGTCCTCTATAGGGTAAGGAATTGAGGGTTGTCCTCTATAGGGGAGGGGCTTGAGGGTTGTCCTCTATAGGGGAGGGAATTGAGGGTTGTCCTCTATAGGGGAGGGAATTGAGGGTTGTCCTCTATAGGGGAGGGGATTGAGGGTTGCCCTCTATAGGGGAGGGGATTAGGGTTGTCCTCTATAGGGGAGGGGATTGAGGGTTGTCCTCTATAGGGGAGGGGGATTGAGGGTTGTCCTCTGTAGGGGAGGGGATTAGGGTTGTCCTCTATAGGGGAGGGGATTGAGGGTTGTCCACTATAGGGGAGGGGATTGAGGGTTGTCCACTATAGAGGAGGGGATTAGGGTTGTCCTCTATAGGGGAGGGAATTGAGGGTTGTCCTCTATAGGGGAAGGGATTCTGGTTGTCCTCTCTCTATAGGGGAGGGGCTTGAGGGTTGTCCTCTATAGGAGAGGGAATTGAGGGTTGTCCTCTATAGGGGAGGGGATTGAGGGTTGTCCTCTATATGTAATGTTCTGGTACCTTTGGGTACCCTAATTACTCTTTCATAAGTGTATGCGCCCCACCATTCTCTTTTGGTAAGGTGCGCATACACCTTTAAGACTGATGCTGTCATCACTGAGCGCCGGACTGGATGGCTATTTAGATCGCCGGCTCTCACTCACATGTGTTCGTTCAAACTGCTTTGTGCCTTGATGCTAACCTGTCTTGAAGCTCACATGCTTGCAAGCATACCTCGCTGTCGGAACCACGCTGCGATCCCGCTACCGGATCATCCGCTCTTGCCGAACCTCTCCTCTGCTACATTGCTATTAGTGATAAGTACCCCACAGGGGAAACCTCTATAACCTTTATACTAAAGCTTACACTATCTAGCTCTGCATACTAAGGACTATTACTACATCTGCATTATCTAAGATTGCTAGCTCTTGAGCCTACTACCACCTGTTCTTGCACTGGGTTGATCTCTCTTGTATGTCCACCTGCTACTCTGTCATCTGCTACCATACATGATTGCTAAACCTATCTGCATCCCATCTGCTACTATCTTACTTTCAAGAACATTTCCTTTCAAGTGTCTGTCATCTACCATCTCTACCCAACCTGTCTCTTCAGCCTATCATCACTGTGTTACTATATACATAAGTCACTCTAGGAAACATCTTATTAAGTGTGTGTATTTACTTGCTGAATTGAGATCATCCACACATGATGAGTCATTGAGAGTTGGGAATGGTGTCTCAGCGTTTCTCTACATGACTACTGAAGTGGAATATTTCTGCAGCTGAAAATCCACACCATACATGAAACGCAGGAGCGTTATAGATTGAACGAACCACAAATGGATTCAGCAGAAATAACCACTCAGATGACACAATTAAAACAGCAAGTACCTGCGTTAATACACGCACTTGCTGAATTAAAAGAAGACAATCAGGCTCTGTCGCAGCAGGTAATTAGACTGACACAACTTACCTCTGCTCAGTCCCCTGAACCCAAAATAAATCCTCCTTTGGTATTTACAGGCGATCGCAAAAAATTTCGCGAATTTAAAAACGCATGTGAGTTACTTTTCTTGCTAAAACCCCGTACCTACCTTACTGATCACATTAAGGTTTGTACTATTATTTCTTACCTAACAGGCGATCCTCGGGCCTGGGCAGACTCTCTTTTTGAGAAAAGCGACCAGCTTCTCAACTCCTATGCCTTGTTCCTAGCAGAACTCACTAGCCTATATGATGATCCCAATAGGCAGAGTACTGCCGATCTTCAATTAAGATCCTTGAAACAAGGTGGGAGACCTGTAGAAGACTTTGTCGCAGAATTCAAGAGATGGACCCTTGATTCAGAATGGAATGATGCATCTCTGAAATCCCAATTTAGGCTTGGCCTATCAGAGGCCGTTAAAGACGAGCTCGCCCGAGCGGATCTGCCAAAAACCCTGGATGCATTGATACAACTCAGTATCACCATAGATAGAAGACTACGAGAAAGAAAGGCTGAGAAAATGGGAATGCCATTATCCAGTTCTTCTCGGATTTCGGCCGTTGACCCCGTTCCTATGGAGGTAGGAACCATACGCCCACCTCTATCAACTATGGAAAGAGCCAGAAGACGATCTGGTAATCTCTGCTTGTACTGTGCATCCCCGGATCACAAGATAAACGTCTGTCCCCTAGTCTACAAAAAGAAGGGTGAGTGTTCACATGTCCTCCTAGGGGGATTGACAACTTCAATCACTAACCCTTACCTTTCTGTTTGCTTAACATTACAGTGGGACCAGAACAGGATTACTACTAAGGCCATGATTGACACAGGATCTTGTGGAAATTATATTGACATACGTTTTGCTGCTTTAAATAAAGTTCCTATTATTTCTAAACTTAAACCTGTCTCAGTGAGTCTTATTAACGGTGTTCCGTTATCCTCTGGTCCGATCACTGATCAGACACAGGCACTCCTTGTCACTACTAACGGGTCTCATATGGAGACCACTACCTTCGATCTAATATCTTCACCCCACTTTCCCATTGTTTTGGGACTTCCCTGGTTGCACACACATCAACCAACCATAGATTGGAAGGAACGGACCCTGACCTTCCTCTCTTGCTATTGCGAGGGTAAGTGTAACCTCCCGTCTTTCGGGAAGATCCTGTCTGTGGTGACAGATGAGATTGCACCACTATGTTATCAGGATCTCTCTGAGGTTTTTCTTGAGAAAAATGCTCAAGCACTACCTCCCCATCGAGACTATGATTGTAGCATTGATCTACTCCCAAATAGCAAATTGCCGTTCGGTCATGTTTATCCTCTTTCACAGGATGAACTTTCCCATCTCAAAGACTATTTGGATGAGAATTTGGAAAAAGGTTTTATTAGACCTTCCACTTCTTCCACAGCAGCAGGACTCTTTTTTGTCCGCAATAAGGACTCAAGTCTCAGGCCTATCATCGACTATAGGCAATTGAATGCTATTACAATAAAAGATCGCTATGCTCTACCGCTTATCCCTGAGCTCATTGAGCAGGTGAGTGGAGCTACCTATTTTTCAAAATTGGACCTGAAAGGAGCATACAATCTCATTCGAATCCGTGATGGACACGAGTGGAAGACTGCATTCAGAACCAGATACGGATTGTTCGAATATCTTGTAATGCCATTCGGGCTATGCAACGCCCCTGCAGTTTTTCAACGATTTTTAAACGATATTTTCAGAGACTTACTAGATGTCTGTGTTGTGGTATATCTGGACGATATACTTATATATTCACGATCCCTGTCTGAACACATAAGACATGTAAGACTTGTACTATCTAGATTGCTTGCACATAACCTTTATGTGAAACTGAAGAAATGCTTGTTTCATAAAGATGAGGTACTCTTTCTAGGCTACATCATATCCAAAACAGGAATCGAGATGGACATGAGTAAAATATCCTGCATTCAGGATTGGCCTACACCAACCACACGCAAGGCGCTACAGCGATTCCTTGGATTTTCGAATTTCTACAGGAAGTTCAGTAGAAACTTCTCTGCTATTGTGAGACCCCTCACACAGCTCACTAGCATTAAAAAACCATTCAAATGGTCAGATGAAGCAAATAAAGCTTTTCACCTGTTAAAGACAAGGTTTACTTCTGCTCCCATATTACGCCATCCAGACCCATCCCTCCAATACATTCTGGAAGTAGATGCGTCAAACATGGCAGTAGGAGCAATACTCTCCCAACGACCAACTCACACTTCACCACTTCATCCAGTCGCCTTTTTTTCTAAATCCCTAAGCAGTCCAGAGATAAATTACCCCGTGGGTGAAAAGGAACTGCTTGCTATAAAATTGGCTCTGGAGAATTGGCGACATTTACTCGAAGGCACCCAATTACCAATACTCATATACACGGACCATAAAAATCTCCAATATCTTCAGACTAACAAAACTCTCTCGCACCGACAGGTACGATGGTCACTATTCTTTCTAAGGTTTAACTTCCTAGTGACCTACACACCTGCAGATAAGAACAAAAAGGCGGATGCACTATCACGACTAACTGAAGAAAACTACTTTGAAATCCCTTCCGTTCCTATAATACCTCACAAACGCATTATTGGAGTTGTCCGTTCCTTGAAGGAAGAGGTTTTGCATGGTATAAGTTTGGATTCACCCCCACCACAACTAAATACTGATGCAGAAGGCTTCCTCTACTACAACGACAAACTTTACATACCACCTACCATACGCACCAAGATCTTGGAATTATCGCATGATGTGCCTATGGCAGGACATATGGGTATGACAAAGACTATTAATCTGATTTCCAGGCAATTCTGGTGGCCTGACATGAAAACATCTATACAAAAATTCGTCTCTTCATGCAATGTCTGTGCCAGGTCCAAAATTGACACTACGAGACCATCCGGTCTACTATGCAGTCTACCAATACCCCACACTCCGTGGGAAGTTGTGTCCTTGGACTTTATAGTGGAATTGCCTCCTTCCAAAGGATTTAATACCATCTTAGTGTCAGTGGACCATCTGACAAAAATGGCACATTTCATTGCTATTCGCAGACTACCTTCATCCAAACAAACGGCAGAACTCCTGATGAAACATGTCTTTAAGTTACATGGTATCCCAAAAACTCTTCTGTCTGACCGTGGATCACAATTTATTTCCAAGTTCTGGCAAGAACTATGTCACATACTACGGATCGAGCGGAAGCTCACTTCTCCTTACCATCCGCAGACCAACGGACAGACTGAAAGAGTCAACCAATGCATCGAGCAATATTTACGTTGTTACACTTCTTACCAACAGGATGATTGGGTGGATCTTCTCCCTCTGGCAGAATTTGCCTACAACAACGCAACCCACAGTACGACCAAGCAGAGTCCGTTCTACTTGAACTATGGGTTTCATCCCTCTATTCTTCCACCACGCATCCTTCCTTCAAATAACCCAGTAGCCTCAGACTATCTTACCCAAATAAAGGACTCTCTGGGTTTGCTTAATACTACCATTGCACACGCTCATAGTCAACAAAAGAAGTACTATGATCTTCGCAGAAGACCTTCTCCTCAGTACACTATCGGGGACCTCGTTTGGCTCTCAACAAAAAATTTAAGACTGAAAATCCCTAGCAAAAAGCTTGGACCTCTGTTCTTGGGACCTTTCCCAATCAAGAAACTTATTGGAAAAGCTGCAGTACAGCTTACATTGCCAATAGACCTCAAAATACATCCCATTTTCCATGTGTCGCTACTGAAGCCCCATGTTCCTGACCAAGGAATAAGGCCTACTATCCCTCCTCCTCCTCCTGTACAAGTTGAAGGCGGAGAAGAATATGAGATAAAAGAGATTCTGGATTCTCGTATCCACAGAAGAAAACTTCAATACTTAGTTCGATGGAAGAACTATGGGCCCCAAGACGACACCTGGCTAAACACCTCTGACATACATGCCTCTAGATTAATCCGCAATTTTCATGCGAAGTACCCAGACAAACCAGCTCCAGAGGCCTTCAGGAGCCGGCCTTAAGGGGGGGTACTGTAATGTTCTGGTACCTTTGGGTACCCTAATTACTCTTTCATAAGTGTATGCGCCCCACCATTCTCTTTTGGTAAGGTGCGCATACACCTTAAAGACTGATGCTGTCATCACTGAGCGCCGGACTGGATGGCTATTTAGATCGCCGGCTCTCACTCACATGTGTTCGTTCAAACTGCTTTGTGCCTTGATGCTAACCTGTCTTGAAGCTCTCATGCTTGCAAGCATACCTCGCTGTCGGAACCACGCTGCGCTGATCCCTGTATCCCGCTACCGGATCATCCGCTCTTGCCGAACCTCTCCTCTGCTACATTGCTATTAGTGATAAGTACCCCACAGGGGAAACCTCTATAACTTTCATACTAAAGCTTACACTATCTAGCTCTGCATACTCAGGACTATTACTACATCTGCATTATCTAAGATTGCTAGCTCTTGAGCCTACTACCACCTGTTCTTGCACTGGGTTGATCTCTCTTGTATGTCCACCTGCTACTCTGTCATCTGCTACCATACATGATTGCTAAACCTATCTGCATCCCATCTGCTACTATCTTACTTTCAAGAACATTTCCTTTCAAGTGTCTGTCATCTACCATCTCTACCCAACCTGTCTCTTCAGCCTATCATCACTGTGTTACTATATACATAAGTCACTCTAGGAAACATCTTATTGAGTGTGTGTATTTACTTGCTGAATTGAGATCCTCCACACATGATGAGTCATTGAGAGTTGGGAATGGTGTCTCAGCGTTTCTCTACATGACTACTGAAGTGGAATATTTCTGCAGCTGAAAATCCACATCATACGTAAAACGCAGGAGCGTTACACTATAGGGGAGGGGATTGAGGGTTGTCCTCTATAGGGGAGGGGATTGAGGGTTGCCCTCTATAGGGGAGGGGATTAGGGTTGTCCTCTATAGGGGAGGGGATTGAGGGTTGTCCTCTGTAGGGGAGGGGATTAGGGTTGTCCTCTGTAGGGGAGGGGATTAGGGTTGTCCTCTGTAGGGAAGGGGATTAGGGTTGTCCTCTATAGGGGAGGGGATTAGGGTTGTCCTCTATAGGGGAGGGAATTGAGGGTTGTCCTCTATTGGGGAGGGGATTCGGGTTGTCCTCTCTCTATAGGGGAGGGGCTTGAGGGTTGTCCTCTATAGGGGAGGAGATTGAGGGTTGCCCTCTATAGGGGAGGGAATTGAGGGTTGTCCTCTATAGGGGAGGGGATTGAGGGTTGTCCTCTATAGGGGAGGGGATAAAGGGTTGTCCTCTCTATACAGGGGAGGGGATTGAGGGTTGTCCTCTATAGGGGAGGGGATTAGGGTTGTCCTCTATAGGGGAGGGGATTGAGGGTTGTCCTCTATAGGGGAGGGGATTGAGGATTGTCCTCTGTAGGGGAGGGGATTAGGGTTGTCCTCTATAGGGGAGGGGATTGAGGGTTGTCCTCTATAGGGGAGGGGATTGAGGGTTGTCCACTATAGAGGAGGGGATTGAGGGTTGTCCTCTACAGGGGAGGGTATTGAGGGTTGTCCTCTATAGGGTAGGGAATTGAGGGTTGTCCTCTATAGGGGAGGGGATTGAGGGTTGTCCTCTATAGGGGAGGGGATTGAGGGTTGTCCTCTATAGGGGAGGGGATAAAGGGTTGTCCTCTATAGGGGAGGGGATAAAGGGTTGTCCTCTATAGGGGAGGGGATTGAGGGTTGTCCTCTATAGGGGAGGGGATTGAGGGTTGTCCTCTGTAGGGGAGGGGATTAGGGTTGTCCTCTGTAGGGGAGGGGATTAGGGTTGTCCTCTATAGGGGAGGGGATTAGGGTTGTCCTCTATAGGGGAGGGGATAAAGGGTTGTCCTCTATAGGGGAGGGGATTGAGGGTTGTCCTCTATAGGGGAGGGGATAAAGGGTTGTCCTCTATAGGGGAGGGGATTAGGGTTGCCCTCTATAGGGGAGGGGATTAGGGTTGTCCTCTACAGGGGAGGGGATTAGGGTTGTCCTCTATAGGGGAGGGGATTGAGGGTTGTCCTCTGTAGGGGAGGGGATTAGGGTTGTCCTCTATAGGGGAGAGGATTAGGGTTGTCCTCTATAGGGGAGGGGATTGAGGGTTGTCCTTTATAGGGGAGGGGATTGAGGGTTGTCCTCTATAGGGGAGGGGATAAAGGGTTGTCCTCTATAGGGGAGGGGATTGAGGGTTGTCCTCTATAGGGGAGGGGATAAAGGGTTGTCCTCTATAGGGGAGGGGATTGAGGGTTGTCCTCTGTAGGGGAGGGGATTAGGGTTGTCCTCTATAGGGGAGGGGATTAGGGTTGTCCTCTATAGGGGAGGGGGTTGAGGGTTGTCCTCTATAGGGGAGGGGATAAAGGGTTGTCCTCTATAGGGGAGGGGATTAGGGTTGTCCTCTTATTTTTGCATGTTTTCTTCCCATATGAAAATGGGGAAAAAAGTGAAATAATAAATGAAATAATAAACCCAAAAGACAAACATTTATTACATTGTCATTTCTTACCAATTCCTAGATGTGGCGGCTGCATTAGTTTTCTTTTTTAGGCTTTTTTCCCTCTGTTTTCACCTGGTGATCCTGCCAGTAAGTCTGTTGTTTTTTCAACTTCCTCTACTAAACAAAGCTGTCCAGACAAAGTGGCGGTTAGAGGGATGAGATAAACCATTTCCCACTGACAGGGGTGCTTACAATGATCAGCGTTTATTGATGCGATTATAAAGGGTTACATTGAGTTCGGCTTTGATGTGTTAGTTTAATTCTGCTGGTCCAGCTAACATTCCCCTCCCCCCAGACAGATAAAAGATGCTCCTTCATCCAGAGTGGGGCGCTCTAGAACAGAAGGGGGGGGGGGGCAGATCACCAGGTGAAAACAGAGGGGAAATCTAATGCAGCCGCCTCATCTAATGATGGGAAATCTGCAATAGGTGACATTTCTATAGCGGAACTCCAGGACTGTCAGAGGGGTATCAGAGGGGGCTGTCACCCCGATTCCTCCTTCTGGCCGGCTTTGGAGGGAGGAGTACGGGGTATTATTCCTGCACCCCCCACCCCCATTCTCTGCATGCATCCCCCCTTATACTTACCCACATTGCTGCTCTCTCCTCATTGGCTCACAGAAAGCAGTGGGGGGGGCAAAACCACTCTGTGTGTGTCAATGGAGTGCACAAAAGCCTGCATGAGGAATCCCATAGGGGGGAGAGGAGTGCAGAGGGGGGGGAAGGAGTGCAGGCCGGGGGGGGGGGAAGGAGTGCAGGCCGGGGTTGGGGGGAGGAGTGCAGGCCGGAGGAGGGGGAAAGGAGTGCAGGCCGGGGGGGGGGGGGGAAGGAGTGCAGGCCGGGGGGGGGGGGAAGGAGTGCAGGCCGGGGGGGAGGGGAAAGAGTGCAGGCCGGGGGGGGGGAGTGCAGGCAGAGGGGGGGGGGAAGGAGTGCAGGCCGGGGGGGGGGGAAGAAGTGCAGGCCGGGGTTGGGGGGAGGAGTGCAGGCCGGGGGGGGGGGGGGAGTGCAGGCCGGGGGGGGGGGGAGGAAGGAGTGCAGGCCGGGGGGGGGAAGGAGTGCAGGCCGGGGGGGGAGGAAGGAGTGCAGGCCGGGGGGGGGAGGAAGGAGTGCAGGCCGGGGGGGGGGAAGGAGTGCAGGCCGGGGGGGGAGGAAGGAGTGCTGGCCGGGGGGGGGAGGAAGGAGTGCAGGCCGGAGGAGGGGGGAAGGAGTGCAGGCCGGGGGGGGGAAGGAGTGCAGGCTGGGGGGGGGAAAGAGTGCAGGCCGGGGGGGGGGGGGGGGGGAGTGCAGGCAGAGGGGGGGAAGGAGTGCAGGCCGGGGGGGGGGGGGAAGGAGTGCAGGCCGGGGGGGGGGGGGAAGGAGTGCAGGCCGGGGGAGGGGGGGAAGGAGTGCAGGCCGGAGGAGGGGGGAAGGAGTGCAGGCCGGGGGGGGGGGGAGGAAGGAGTGCTGGCAAGGGGGGGGGGAGGAAGGAGTGCAGGCCGGGGGGGGGGAAAGAGTGCAGGCCGGGGGGGGGAAAGAGTGCAGGCCGGGGGGGGAAGGAGTGCAGGCCAGGAGGGGGGGGGAAGGAGTGCAGGCCAAGGAGGGGGGGAAGGAGTGCAGGCCGGGGGGGGGGGGGGGGGAAGGAGTGCAGGCCGGGGGGGGGAGGAAGGAGTGCTGGCCAGGGGGGGGGGGAGGAGTGCAGGCCGGGGGGGGGAAAGAGTGCAGGCCGGGGGGGGAGTGCAGGCCGGGGGGGGGAGGAGTGCAGGCCGGGGGGGGGGAGGAGTGCAGGCCGGGGGGGGGGGAAGGAGTGCAGGCCGGGGGGGGGGAAAGAGTGCAGGCCGGGGGGGGAGTGCAGGCCGGGGGGGGAAGGAGTGCAGGCCGGGGGGGGGAAGGAGTGCAGGCCGGGGGGGGGGGACAGAGTGCAGGCCGGGGGGGGACGGAGTGCAGGCCGGGGGAAGGGGGGAGTGCAGGCCGGGGGGGGGGGGGGGAAGGAGAGCAGGCCGGGGGAGGGGGGGGGGAGGAGTGCAGGCCGGAGGAGGGGGGGGAAGGAGTGCAGGCCGGGAGGCTGGGGGGGGGGGACGGAGTGCAGGCCGGGGGGGGGGGACGGAGTGCAGGCCGGGGGAGGGGGGGGAAGGAGTGCAGGCCGGGAGGGGGGGGGGAAGGAGTGCAGGTGGGGGGGGGGGGGAGTGCAGGCCTGCACAGATAGGGAACAGGAAGTGAAGGGAAGTCTCCCCAATGGGACACAGATAGGGGAGAGGAAGTGAAGGGAAGTGTTCCAGAGGAGACACAGAGAGGGAACAGGAAGTTAAGGGAAGTCTCCCAGAGGAGACACAGATAGGGGACAGGAAGTGAAGGGAAGTCTCCCCAATGGGACACAGATAGGGAACAGGAAGTGAAGGGAAGTCTCCCAGAGGAGACACAGATAGGGGACAGGAAGTGAAGTGTTCCAGAGGAGACACAGATAGGGGACAGGAAGTGAAGTGTCCCAGAGGAGACACAGATAGGGGACAGGAAGTGAAGTGTCCCAGATGAGACACAGATAGGGGACAGGAAGTGAAGGGAAGTCTCCCCAATGGGACACAGATAGGGAACAGGAAGTGAAGGGAAGTGTTCAAGAGGAGACACAGATAGGGAACGGGAAGTGAAGGGAAGTCTCCCCAATGGGACACAGATAGGGGAGAGGAAGTGAAGGGAAGTGTCCCAGAAGAAACACAGATAGGGGACAGGAAGTGAAGGGAAGTGTCCCAGAAGAAACACAGATAGGGGACAGGAAGTGAAGGGAAGTCTCCCAGAGGAGACACAGATAGGGGACAGGAAGTGAAAGGAAGTGTCCCAGAGGAGACACAGATAGGGGACAGGAAGTGAAGGGAAGTGTCCCAGATGAGGCACAGATAGGGGACAGGAAGTGAAGGGAAGTGTCCCAGATGAGACACAGATAGGGGACAGGAAGTGTCCCAGATGAGGCACAGATAGGGGACAGGAAGTGAAGGGAAGTGTCCCAGATGAGACACAGATAGGGGACAGGAAGTGAAGTTTCCCAGAGGAGACACAGATAGGGGACAGGAAGTGAAGGGAAGTGTCCCAGATGAGACACAGATAGTAAACAGGAAGTGAAGGGAAGTCTCCCAGATGAGACACAGATGTGGAACAGGAAGTGAAGGGAAGTGTCCCAGATGAGGCACAGATAGGGGACAGGAAGTGAAGGGAAGTGTCCCAGATGAGACACAGATAGGGGACAGGAAGTGAAGGGAAGTGTCCCAGATGAGACACAGATCGGGGACAGGAAGTGAAGGGAATTCTCCCAGATGAGACACAGATCGGGGACAGGAAGTGAAGGGAAGTGTCCCAGATGAGACACAGATAGGGGACAGGAAGTGAAGGGAAGTCTCCCAGATGAGACACAGATAGTGAACAGGAAGTGAAGGGAAGTCTCCCAGAGGAGACACAGATAGGGGACAGGAAGTGAAGTGTCCCAGAGGAGACACAGATAGGGGACAGGAAGTGAAGTGTCCCAGATGAGACACAGATAGGGGACAGGAAGTGAAGGGAAGACTCCCCAATGGGACACAGATAGGGAACAGGAAGTGAAGGGAAGTGTCCCAGAGGAGACACAGATAGGGGACAGGAAGTGAAGTGTCCAAGATGAGACACAGATAGGGGACAGGAAGTGAAGTGTTCCAGATGAGACACAGATAGGGGAGAAAGGAAGTGAAGGGAAGTCTCCCAGAGGAGACACAGATAGGGGACAGAAAGTGTCCCAGATGAGACACAAATAGGGGACAGGAAGTGAAAGGAAGTCTCCCCAATGGGACACAGATAGGGAACAGGAAGTGAAGGGAAGTGTGCCAGATGAGACACAGATAGGGGACAGGAAGTGAAGGGAAGTGTCCCAGATGAGGCACAGATAGGGGACAGGAAGTGAAGGGAAGTCTCCCAGAGGAGACACAGATAGGGGACAGGAAGTGAAGGGAAGTGTCCCAGATGAGACACAGCTAGGGGACAGGAAGTGAAGGGAAGTCTCCCCAATGGGACACAGATAGGGGAGACGGGAAGTGAAGGGAAGTCTCCCCAATGGGACACAGGGGACAGAAAGTGAAGGGAAGTGTCCCAGATGAGACACACATAGGGGACAGGAAGTGAAGTATCCCAGATAAGACACAGATAGGGGACAGGAAGTGAAGTGTCCCAGATGAGACACAGATAGGGGACAGGAAGTGAAGGGAAGTGTCCCAGATGAGGCACAGATAGGGGACAGGAAGTGAAGGGAAGTGTCCCAGATGAGACACAGATAGGGGACAGGAAGTGAAGGGAAGTGTCCCAGATGAGGCACAGATAGGGGACAGGAAGTGAAGGGAAGTGTCCCAGATGAGACACAGATAGGGGACAGGAAGTGAAGGGAAGTCTCCCAGATTAGAGACACAGATAGGGGACAGGAAGTGAAGTGTCCCAGATGAGACACAGATAGGGGAGACAGGAAGTGAAGGGAATTGTCCCAGAGGAGACACAGATAGGGGACAGGAATTGAAGGGAAGTCTCCCCAATGGGACACAGATAGGGGAGACAAGAAGTGAAGGGAAGTGTCCCAGATGAGACACAGATAGGGGACAGGAAGTGAAGTGTCCCAGATGAGACACAGATAGGGGACAGGAAGTGAAGTGTCCCAGATGAGACACAGATGGGGAGACAGGAAGTGAAGGGAAGTGTCCCAGATGAGACACATAGGGGACAGGAAGTGAAAGGAAGTCTCCCCAATGGGACACAGATAGGGGAGACAGGAAGTGAAGGGAAGTCTCCCAGAGGAGACACAGATAGGGGACAGGAAGTGAAGGGAAGTCTCCCAGAGGAGACACAGATAGGGGACAGGAAGTGAAGGGAAGTGTCCCAGAGGAGACACAGATAGGGGACAGGAAGTGAAGGGAAGTGTCCCAGATTAAACACAGATAGGGGACAGGAAGTGAGGGGAAGTCTCCCAGATGAGGCACAGATAGGGGACAGGAAGTGAAGGGAAGTCTCCCAGATGAGACACAGATAGGGGACAGGAAGTGTCCCAGATGAAACACAGATAGGGGACAGGAAGTGAAGGGAAGTGTCCCAGATGAGACACAGATGTGGAACAGGAACTGAAGGGAAGTCTCCCAGATGAGACACAGATAGGGAACAGGAAGTGAAGGGAAGTCTCCCAGAGGAGACACAGATAGGGGACAGGAAGTGAAGGGAAGTCTCCCAGAGGAGACACAGATAGGAGACAGGAAGTGAAGGGAAGTCTCCCATATGAGGCACAGATAGGGGACAGGAAGTGAAGGGAAGTGTCCCAGAGGAGACACAGATAGGAGACAGGAAGTGAAGGGAAGTGTCCCAGAGGAGACACAGATAGGGGACAGGAAGTGAAGGGAAGTGTCCCAGATGAGACACAGATAGGGGAGGGGACAGGAAGTGAAGGGAAGTGTCCCAGATGAGACACAGATAGGGGAGGGGACAGGAAGTAAAGGGAAGTCTCCCAGAGGAGACACAGATAGGGGACAGGAAGTGAAGGGAAGTCTCCCAGAGGAGACACGGATAGGGGACAAGAAGTGAAGGGAAGTCTCCCAGATGAAACACAGATAGGGGACAGGAAGTGAAGGGTAGTCTCCCAGATGAAACACAGATAGGGGACAGGAAGAGAAGGGAAGTCTCCCAGAGGAGACACAGATAGGGGACAGGAACACAGATAGGGGACAGGAAGAGAAGGGAAGTCTCCCAGAGGAGACACAGATAGGGGACAGGAAGTGAAGGGAAGTCTCCCAGAGGAGACACAGATAGGGGACAGGAAGTGAAGGGAAGTCTCCCAGAGGAGACACAGATAGGGGACAGGAAGTGAAGGGAAGTCTCGCAGAGGAGACACAGATAGGGGACAGGAACACAGATAGGGGACAGGAAGTAAAGGGAAGTCTCGCAGAGGAGACACAGATAGGGGACCGGAAGGGAAGGGAAGTCTCCCAGAGGAGACACAGATAGGGGACAGGAAGTGAAGGGAAGTCTCGCAGAGGAGACATAGATAGGGGACAGGAAGTGAAGGGAAGTCTCCCAGAGGAGACACAGATAGGGGACAGGAAGTGAAGGGAAGTCTCGCAGAGGAGACATAGATAGGGGACAGGAAGTGAAGGGAAGTCTCCCAGAGGAGACACAGATAGGGGTTTATATAATTCACAAACATGCCCATTATTGCTCACACCTCAATATGGCCACAAAATAAAAAAGAGAGAACACAATTAGTATGCATGCTCTCCCAAGATGGCTGCCGGGTTCAATGTCTCCTCAGTGGCGCACGTACCGAGGTAACACCTGCCAGAGCACCTAAGGCAGAGCGCCGGGTCACAGCGAACATTCCCCTCCCCCGTATGTACAGGTCACAGCTGAAGGGCGCTGAGAAGCTGACAATCACTGTAATAGTTGGAGATAGTAAAGTTCAGCTCCCCAGCGCCCCCCTCAGGTATGAGATATACAGACTGGACCAGCGTCACTATACAATGCCCATCACACCCAGAGTTCAGCTTTAAATAGAAGCCATGCTATTGGTTGGGAGAGAATTCTGGGTACGGACCATTCGCTGGTCACCACCCACCATTGTAGCCCCTCCCCCTTCATCTGAGGAATGATGTAGGAAATTCAGGGATCTGATCGATCAATGTGCACGACAAGTCACTTATTTCTGTCAGCTGGAGAGATGGAAGGGCGGGAGGGACGGAATGGATGGAAGAGTGGGAGAGATGAATGGAAGGGGGGAAGGATGGAAGGGCGAGCGGGATGGAAGGGCGGGAGGGGCAGGAAAGATGAATGGAAGGGCGGGAGGGATGGATGGAAGGGCGGGAGGGACGGAATGGATGGAAGAGTGGGAGAGATGAAGGGAAGGATGGAAGGGATGGAGGGGCGAGCGGGATGGAAGGGCGGGAGGGGCAGGAAAGATGAATGGAAGGGCGGGAGGGATGGATGGAAGGGCGGGAGGGACGGAATGGATGGAAGAGTGGGAGAGATGAAGGGAAGGATGGAAGGGATGGAGGGGCGAGCGGGATGGAAGGGTGGGAGGGATGGAAGGGATGGAGGGGTGAGCGGGATGGAAGGGTGGGAGGGATGGAAGGGATGGAGGGGTGAGCGGGATGGATGGAAGGGTGAGAGGGATGGATGGAAGGGTGGGAGGGATGGAAGGGGTGGAAGGGCGGGAGAGATGAATGGAAGGGGGGGAAGGATGGATGGAAGGGTGGGAGGGATGGATGGAAGGGTGGGAGGGATGGACGGACCCCAATTCAGGGCCAATAATTCTGTCATTCATCATCAGTAATCCGTCAAGGCTGAGCTCTTACCCCCAGGCCGCGTCCCCGGAATATAGGCCTCATGGCCAGGTACCACACCTGGACCCAGGATAGCGAATATCGTCTCTTCTTCCGCTGTAAGGACCTCCTCCGCGGAGCCGTTCTGGGTGGAGTGAGGGACCCTCGCCAGCTTCTCTTTGGTCCGCCTCTTAAAATCATTCCAACGTTTCTGAACTTCCTGGGCGGTGCGTTTCCAGTTGGTTATGGCGTTAATTTTGGCGGCGATTCCCTCCCACACTCGGCGTCTCTCTGCTACGCTCAGCCGGCGGGCCTGGGCCCCGTACAGCATGGAGTAATGGGCCCTCACTTCTCGGATAAGGATCTGATTCTCTTCATAGGAAAAGCGAGGCTTCCGGAGCCGGGTCACCTCTTCTGTCTCGCCGGACATGGCGAGGGCATTCACGATGGCCTCCAGGGTTCTGGCTAAACGATCACAGAGCATTGGATGAGTAAAAAACACCCAAAATATAACCGATTCCCAACCGCCATCACCATACACACCACTTCTCTATATACAATCCACCATGAGACACTCCTCACCTCCATCACCATACACACCACTTCTCTATATACAATCCACCATGAGACACTCCTCACCTCCATCACCATACACATCACTTCTCTATATACAATCCACCATGAGACACTCCTCACCTCCATCACCATACACACCACTTCTCTATATACAATCCACCATGAGACACTCCTCACCTCCATCACCATAGACACCACTTCTCTATATACAATCCACCATGAGACACTCCTCACCTCCATCACCATACACATCACTTCTCTATATACAATCCACCATGAGACACTCCTCACCTCCATCACCATACACACCACTTCTCTATATACAATCCACCATGAGACACTCCTCACCTCCATCACCATACACACCACTTCTCTATATACAATCCACCATGAGACACTCCTCACCTCCATCACCATACACACCACTTCTCTATATACAATCCACCATGAGACACTCCTCACCCCCATCACCATACACACCACTTCTCTATATACAATCCACCATGAGACACTCCTCACCTCCATCACCATACACACCACTTCTCTATATACAATCCACCATGAGACACTCCTCACCTCCATCACCGTACACACCACTTCTCTATATACAATCCACCATGAGACACTCCTCACCTCCATCACCATACACACCACTTCTCTATATACAATCCACCATGAGACACTCCTCACCTCCATCACCATAGACACCACTTCTCTATATACAATCCACCATGAGACACTCCTCACCTCCATCACCATACACACCACTTCTCTATATACAATCCACCATGAGACACTCCTCACCTCCATCACCATAGACACCACTTCTCTATATACAATCCACCATGAGACACTCCTCACCTCCATCACCATACACACCACTTCTCCATATACAATCCACCATGAGACACTCCTCACCTCCATCACCATACACACCACTTCTCTATATACAATCCACCATGAGACACTCCTCACCTCCATCACCGTACACACCACTTCTCTATATACAATCCACCATGAGACACTCCTCACCTCCATCACCATACACACCACTTCTCTATATACAATCCACCATGAGACACTCCTCACCTCCATCACCATACACACCACTTCTCTATATACAATCCACCATGAGACACTCCTCACCTCCATCACCGTACACACCACTTCTCTATATACAATCCACCATGAGACACTCCTCACCTCCATCACCATACACACCACTTCTCTATATACAATCCACCATGAGACACTCCTCACCTCCATCACCATACACACCACTTCTCTATATACAATCCACCATGAGACATTCCTCACCTCCATCGCCATAGACACCACTTCTCTATATACAATCCACCATGAGACACTCCTCACCTCCATCACCATACACACCACTTCTCTATATACAATCCACCATGAGACACTCCTCACCTCCATCACCATACACATCACTTCTCTATATACAATCCACCATGAGACACTCCTCACCTCCATCACCATACACACCACTTCTCTATATACAATCCACCATGAGACACTCCTCACCTCCATCACCATACACACCACTTCTCTATATACAATCCACCATGAGATACTCCTCACCTCCATCACCATACACTCCACTTCTCTATATACAATCCACCATGAGACACTCCTCACCTCCATCACCATACACACCACTTCTCTATATACAATCCACCATGAGACACTCCTCACCTCCATCACCATACACACCACTTCTCTATATACAATCCACCATGAGACACTCCTCACCTCCATCGCCATACACATCACTTCTCTATATACAATCCACCATGAGACACTCCTCACCTCCATCACCATACACATCACTTCTCTATATACAATCCACCATGAGACACTCCTCACCTCCATCACCATACACACCACTTCTCTATATACAATCCACCATGAGACACTCCTCACCTCCATCACCATACACATCACTTCTCTATATACAATCCACCATGAGACACTCCTCACCTCCATCACCATACACACCACTTCTCTATATACAATCCACCATGAGACACTCCTCACCTCCATCACCATACACACCACTTCTCTATATACAATCCACCATGAGACATTCCTCACCTCCATCACCATACACATCACTTCTCTATATACAATCCACCATGAGACACTCCTCACCTCCATCACCATACACACCACTTCTCTATATACAATCCACCATGAGACACTCCTCACCTCCATCACCATACACACCACTTCTCTATATACAATCCACCATGAGACACTCCTCACCTCCATCACCATACACACCACTTCTCTATATACAATCCACCATGAGATACTCCTCACCTCCATCACCATACACACCACTTCTCTATATACAATCCACCATGAGACACTCCTCACCTCCATCACCATACACACCACTTCTCTATATACAATCCACCATGAGACACTCCTCACCTCCATCACCATACACACCACTTCTCTATATACAATCCACCATGAGACACTCCTCACCTCCATCACCATACACACCACTTCTCGATATACAATCCACCATGAGACACTCCTCACCTCCATCACCATACACACCACTTCTCTATATACAATCCACCATGAGACACTCCTCACCTCCATCACCGTACACATCACTTCTCTATATACAATCCACCATGAGACACTCCTCACCTCCATCACCATACACACCACTTCTCTATATACAATCCACCATGAGACACTCCTCACCTCCATCACCATACACATCACTTCTCTATATACAATCCACCATGAGACACTCCTCACCTCCATCACCATACACACCACTTCTCTATATACAATCCACCATGAGACACTCCTCACCTCCATCACCATACACACCACTTCTCTATATACAATCCACCATGAGACACTCCTCACCTCCATCACCATACACATCACTTCTCTATATACAATCCACCATGAGACACTCCTCACCTCCATCACCATACACACCACTTCTCTATATACAATCCACCATGAGACACTCCTCACCTCCATCACCATACACACCACTTCTCTATATACAATCCACCATGAGACACTCCTCACCTCCATCACCATACACATCACTTCTCTATATACAATCCACCATGAGACACTCCTCACCTCCATCACCATACACACCACTTCTCTATATACAATCCACCATGAGACACTCCTCACCTCCATCACCATACACACCACTTCTCTATATACAATCCACCATGAGACACTCCTCACCTCCATCACCATACACACCACTTCTCTATATACAATCCACCATGAGACACTCCTCACCTCCATCACCATACACATCACTTCTCTATATACAATCCACCATGAGACACTCCTCACCTCCATCACCATACACATCACTTCTCTATATACAATCCACCATGAGACACTCCTCACCTCCATCACCATACACACCACTTCTCTATATACAATCCACCATGAGACACTCCTCACCTCCATCGCCATACACATCACTTCTCTATATACAATCCACCATGAGACACTCCTCACCTCCATCACCATACACACCACTTCTCTATATACAATCCACCATGAGACACTCCTCACCTCCATCACCATACACACCACTTCTCTATATACAATCCACCATGAGACACTCCTCACCTCCATCACCATACACACCACTTCTCTATATACAATCCACCATGAGACACTCCTCACCTCCATCACCATACACACCACTTCTCTATATACAATCCACCATGAGACACTCCTCACCTCCATCACCATACACATCACTTCTCTATATACAATCCACCATGAGACACTCCTCACCTCCATCACCATACACACCACTTCTCTATATACAATCCACCATGAGACACTCCTCACCTCCATCACCGTACACATCACTTCTCTATATACAATCCACCATGAGACACTCCTCACCTCCATCACCATACACACCACTTCTCTATATACAATCCACCATGAGACACTCCTCACCTCCATCACCATACACACCACTTCTCTATATACAATCCACCATGAGATACTCCTCACCTCCATCACCATACACACCACTTCTCTATATACAATCCACCATGAGATACTCCTCACCTCCATCACCATACACACCACTTCTCTATATACAATCCACCATGAGACACTCCTCACCTCCATCACCATACACACCACTTCTCTATATACAATCCACCATGAGACACTCCTCACCTCCATCACCATACACACCACTTCTCTATATACAATCCACCATGAGACACTCCTCACCTCCATCACCATACACACCACTTCTCTATATACAATCCACCATGAGACACTCCTCACCTCCATCACCATACACACCACTTCTCTATATACAATCCACCATGAGACACTCCTCACCTCCATCACCATACACACCACTTCTCTATATACAATCCACCATGAGACACTCCTCACCTCCATCACCATACACATCACTTCTCTATATACAATCCACCATGAGACACTCCTCACCTCCATCGCCATACACATCACTTCTCTATATACAATCCACCATGAGACACTCCTCACCTCCATCACCATACACACCACTTCTCTATATACAATCCACCATGAGACACTCCTCACCTCCATCGCCATACACATCACTTCTCTATATACAATCCACCATGAGACACTCCTCACCTCCATCACCATAGACACCACTTCTCTATATACAATCCACCATGAGACACTCCTCACCTCCATCACCATACACATCACTTCTCTATATACAATCCACCATGAGACACTCCTCACCTCCATCACCATACACACCACTTCTCTATATACAATCCACCATGAGACACTCCTCACCTCCATCACCATACACACCACTTCTCTATATACAATCCACCATGAGACACTCCTCACCTCCATCACCATACACATCACTTCCCTATATACAATCCACCATGAGACACTCCTCACCTCCATCACCATACACATCACTTCTCTATATACAATCCACCATGAGACACTCCTCACCTCCATCACCATACACACCACTTCTCTATATACAATCCACCATGAGACACTCCTCACCTCCATCACCATACACACCACTTCTCTATATACAATCCACCATGAGACACTCCTCACCTCCATCACCATACACACCACTTCTCTATATACAATCCACCATGAGACACTCCTCACCTCCATCACCATACACACCACTTCTCTATATACAATCCACCATGAGACACTCCTCACCTCCATCACCATACACATCACTTCTCTATATACAATCCACCATGAGACACTCCTCACCTCCATCACCGTACACACCACTTCTCTATATACAATCCACCATGAGACACTCCTCACCTCCATCACCATACACATCACTTCTCTATATACAATCCACCATGAGACACTCCTCACCTCCATCACCATACACATCACTTCCCTATATACAATCCACCATGAGACACTCCTCACCTCCATCACCATACACACCACTTCTCTATATACAATCCACCATGAGACACTCCTCACCTCCATCACCATACACATCACTTCTCTATATACAATCCACCATGAGACACTCCTCACCTCCATCACCATACACACCACTTCTCTATATACAATCCACCATGAGACACTCCTCACCTCCATCACCATACACACCACTTCTCTATATACAATCCACCATGAGACACTCCTCACCTCCATCACCATACACACCACTTCTCTATATACAATCCACCATGAGACACTCCTCACCTCCATCACCATACACATCACTTCTCTATATACAATCCACCATGAGACACTCCTCACCTCCATCACCATACACACCACTTCTCTATATACAATCCACCATGAGACACTCCTCACCTCCATCACCATACACACCACTTCTCTATATACAATCCACCATGAGACACTCCTCACCTCCATCACCATACACACCACTTCTCTATATACAATCCACCATGAGACACTCCTCACCTCCATCACCATACACACCACTTCTCTATATACAATCCACCATGAGACACTCCTCACCTCCATCACCATACACACCACTTCTCTATATACAATCCACCATGAGACACTCCTCACCTCCATCACCATACACACCACTTCTCTATATACAATCCACCATGAGACACTCCTCACCTCCATCACCATACACATCACTTCTCTATATACAATCCACCATGAGACACTCCTCACCTCCATCACCATACACACCACTTCTCTATATACAATCCACCATGAGACACTCCTCACCTCCATCACCATACACACCACTTCTCTATATACAATCCACCATGAGACACTCCTCACCTCCATCACCATACACATCACTTCTCTATATACAATCCACCATGAGACACTCCTCACCTCCATCACCATACACACCACTTCTCTATATACAATCCACCATGAGACACTCCTCACCTCCATCACCATACACATCACTTCTCTATATACAATCCACCATGAGACACTCCTCACCTCCATCACCATACACATCACTTCTCTATATACAATCCACCATGAGACACTCCTCACCTCCATCACCATACACATCACTTCTCTATATACAATCCACCATGAGACACTCCTCACCTCCATCACCGTACACATCACTTCTCTATATACAATCCACCATGAGACACTCCTCACCTCCATCACCGTACACACCACTTCTCTATATACAATCCACCATGAGACACTCCTCACCTCCATCACCATACACATCACTTCTCTATATACAATCCACCATGAGACACTCCTCACCTCCATCACTATACACACCACTTCTCTATATACAATCCACCATGAGACACTCCTCACCTCCATCACCATACACACCACTTCTCTATATACAATCCACCATGAGACACTCCTCACCTCCATCACCATACACACCACTTCTCTATATACAATCCACCATGAGACACTCCTCACCTCCATCACCATACACACCACTTCTCTATATACAATCCACCATGAGACACTCCTCACCTCCATCACCATACACACCACTTCTCTACATACAATCCACCATGAGACACTCCTCACCTCCATCACCATACACACCACTTCTCTATATACAATCCACCATGAGACACTCCTCACCTCCATCACCATAGACACCACTTCTCTATATACAATCCACCATGAGACACTCCTCACCTCCATCACCATACACACCACTTCTCTATATACAATCCACCATGAGACACTCCTCACCTCCATCACCATACACATCACTTCTCCATATACAATCCACCATGAGACACTCCTCACCTCCATCACCATACACACCACTTCTCCATATACAATCCACCATGAGACACTCCTCACCTCCATCACCATACACACCACTTCTCTATATACAATCCACCATGAGACACTCCTCACCTCCATCACCATACACACCACTTCTCCATATACAATCCACCATGAGACACTCCTCACCTCCATCACCATACACACCACTTCTCTATATACAATCCACCATGAGACATTCCTCACCTCCATCACCATACACACCACTTCTCTATATACAATCCACCATGAGACACTCCTCACCTCCATCACCATACACATCACTTCTCTATATACAATCCACCATGAGACACCTCTCACCTCCATCACCGTACACATCACTTCTCTATATACAATCCACCATGAGACATTCCTCACCTCCATCACCATACACATCACTTCTCTATATACAATCCACCATGAGACACTCCTCACCTCCATCACCATACACATCACTTCTCTATATACAATCCACCATGAGACACTCCTCACCTCCATCACCATACACACCACTTCTCTATATACAATCCACCATGAGACACTCCTCACCTCCATCACCATACACACCACTTCTCTACATACAATCCACCATGAGACACTCCTCACCTCCATCACCATACACACCACTTCTCTACATACAATCCACCATGAGACACTCCTCACCTCCATCACCATACACATCACTTCTCTATATACAATCCACCATGAGACACTCCTCACCTCCATCACCATACACACCACTTCTCTATATACAATCCACCATGAGACACTCCTCACCTCCATCACCATACACATCACTTCTCTATATACAATCCACCATGAGACACTCCTCACCTCCATCACCGTACACATCACTTCTCCATATACAATCCACCATGAGACACTCCTCACCTCCATCACCATACACACCACTTCTCTATATACAATCCACCATGAGACACTCCTCACCTCCATCACCATACACACCACTTCTCTATATACAATCCACCATGAGACACTCCTCACCTCCATCACCATACACACCACTTCTCTATATACAATCCACCATGAGACACTCCTCACCTCCATCACCATACACATCACTTCTCTACATACAATCCACCATGAGATACTCCTCACCTCCATCACCGTACACATCACTTCTCCATATACAATCCACCATGAGACACTCCTCACCTCCATCACCATACACACCACTTCTCTATATACAATCCACCATGAGACATTCCTCACCTCCATCACCATACACACCACTTCTCTATATACAATCCACCATGAGACACTCCTCACCTCCATCACCATACACACCACTTCTCTATATACAATCCACCATGAGACACTCCTCACCTCCATCACCATACACACCACTTCTCTATATACAATCCACCATGAGACACTCCTCACCTCCATCACCGTACACACCACTTCTCTATATACAATCCACCATGAGACACTCCTCACCTCCATCACCATACACATCACTTCTCTATATACAATCCACCATGAGACACTCCTCACCTCCATCACCATACACACCACTTCTCTATATACAATCCACCATGAGACACTCCTCACCTCCATCACCATACACACCACTTCTCTATATACAATCCACCATGAGACACTCCTCACCTCCATCGCCATACACATCACTTCTCTATATACAATCCACCATGAGACACTCCTCACCTCCATCACCGTACACACCACTTCTCTACATACAATCCACCATGAGACACTCCTCACCTCCATCGCCATACACATCACTTCTCTATATACAATCCACCATGAGACACTCCTCACCTCCATCACCATACACACCACTTCTCTATATACAATCCACCATGAGACACTCCTCACCTCCATCACCATACACATCACTTCTCTATATACAATCCACCATGAGACACTCCTCACCTCCATCACCGTACACATCACTTCTCTATATACAATCCACCATGAGACACTCCTCACCTCCATCACCATACACACCACTTCTCTATATACAATCCACCATGAGACACTCCTCACCTCCATCACCATACACACCACTTCTCTATATACAATCCACCATGAGACACTCCTCACCTCCATCACCATACACACCACTTCTCTATATACAATCCACCATGAGACACTCCTCACCTCCATCACCATACACATCACTTCTCTATATACAATCCACCATGAGACACTCCTCACCTCCATCGCCATACACATCACTTCTCTATATACAATCCACCATGAGACACTCCTCACCTCCATCACCATACACACCACTTCTCTATATACAATCCACCATGAGACATTCCTCACCTCCATCGCCATACACATCACTTCTCTATATACAATCCACCATGAGACACTCCTCACCTCCATCACCATACACATCACTTCTCCATATACAATCCACCATGAGACACTCCTCACCTCCATCACCATACACATCACTTCTCTATATACAATCCACCATGAGACACTCCTCACTTCCATCACCATACACACCACTTCTCTATATACAATCCACCATGAGACACTCCTCACCTCCATCACCATACACACCACTTCTCTATATACAATCCACCATGAGACACTCCTCACCTCCATCACCATACACACCACTTCTCTATATACAATCCACCATGAGACACTCCTCACCTCCATCACCATACACACCACTTCTCTATATACAATCCACCATGAGACACTCCTCACCTCCATCACCATACACATCACTTCTCTATATACAATCCACCATGAGACACTCCTCACCTCCATCACCATACACACCACTTCTCTATATACAATCCACCATGAGACACTCCTCACCTCCATCACCATACACACCACTTCTCTATATACAATCCACCATGAGACACTCCTCACCTCCATCACCATACACATCACTTCTCTATATACAATCCACCATGAGACACTCCTCACCTCCATCACCATACACATCACTTCTCCATATACAATCCACCATGAGACACTCCTCACCTCCATCACCATACACATCACTTCTCTATATACAATCCACCATGAGACACTCCTCACCTCCATCACCATACACATCACTTCTCTATATACAATCCACCATGAGACACTCCTCACCTCCATCACCATAAACACCACTTCTCTATATACAATCCACCATGAGACACTCCTCACCTCCATCACCATACACACCACTTCTCTATATACAATCCACCATGAGACACTCCTCACCTCCATCACCATACACACCACTTCTCTATATACAATCCACCATGAGACACTCCTCACCTCCATCACCGTACACATCACTTCTCCATATACAATCCACCATGAGATACTCCTCACCTCCATCACCATACACATCACTTCTCTATATACAATCCACCATGAGACACTCCTCACCTCCATCACCATACACACCACTTCTCTACATACAATCCACCATGAGACACTCCTCACCTCCATCACCATACACACCACTTCTCTATATACAATCCACCATGAGACACTCCTCACCTCCATCACCATACACACCACTTCTCTATATACAATCCACCATGAGACACTCCTCACCTCCATCACCATACACACCACTTCTCTATATACAATCCACCATGAGACACTCCTCACCTCCATCACCATACACACCACTTCTCTATATACAATCCACCATGAGACACTCCTCACCTCCATCACCATACACACCACTTCTCTATATACAATCCACCATGAGACACTCCTCACTTCCATCACCATACACACCACTTCTCTATATACAATCCACCATGAGACACTCCTCACCTCCATCACCATACACACCACTTCTCTATATACAATCCACCATGAGACACTCCTCACCTCCATCACCATACACACCACTTCTCTATATACAATCCACCATGAGACACTCCTCACCTCCATCACCATACACACCACTTCTCTATATACAATCCACCATGAGACACTCCTCACCTCCATCACCGTACACACCACTTCTCTATATACAATCCACCATGAGACACTCCTCACCTCCATCACCATACACACCACTTCTCTATATACAATCCACCATGAGACACTCCTCACCTCCATCACCATACACATCACTTCTCTATATACAATCCACCATGAGACACTCCTCACCTCCATCACCATAAACACCACTTCTCTATATACAATCCACCATGAGACACTCCTCACCTCCATCACCATACACACCACTTCTCTATATACAATCCACCATGAGACACTCCTCACCTCCATCACCATACACATCACTTCTCTATATACAATCCACCATGAGACACTCCTCACCTCCATCACCATACACATCACTTCTCTATATACAATCCACCATGAGACACTCCTCACCTCCATCACCATACACATCACTTCTCTATATACAATCCCCCATGAGACACTCCTCACCTCCATCACCGTACAAACCACTTCTCTATATACAATCCACCATGAGACACTCCTCACCTCCATCACCATACACACCACTTCTCTATATACAATCCACCATGAGACACTCCTCACCTCCATCACCATACACACCACTTCTCTATATACAATCCACCATGAGACACTCCTCACCTCCATCACCATACACACCACTTCTCTATATACAATCCACCATGAGACACTCCTCACCTCCATCACCATACACACCACTTCTCTATATACAATCCACCATGAGACACTCCTCACCTCCATCACCATAGACACCACTTCTCTATATACAATCCACCATGAGACACTCCTCACCTCCATCACCATACACACCACTTCTCCATATACAATCCACCATGAGACACTCCTCACCTCCATCACCATACACATCACTTCTCTATATACAATCCACCATGAGACACTCCTCACCTCCATCACCATACACACCACTTCTCTATATACAATCCACCATGAGACACTCCTCACCTCCATCACCATACACACCACTTCTCTATATACAATCCACCATGAGACACTCCTCACCTCCATCACCGTACACATCACTTCTCTATATACAATCCACCATGAGACACTCCTCACCTCCATCACCATACACACCACTTCTCTATATACAATCCACCATGAGACACTCCTCACCTCCATCACCATACACACCACTTCTCCATATACAATCCACCATGAGACACTCCTCACCTCCATCACCATACACATCACTTCTCTATATACAATCCACCATGAGACACTCCTCACCTCCATCACCGTACACATCACTTCTCTATATACAATCCACCATGAGACACTCCTCACCTCCATCACCGTACACACCACTTCTCTATATACAATCCACCATGAGATACTCCTCACCTCCATCACCGTACACATCACTTCTCTATATACAATCCACCATGAGACACTCCTCACCTCCATCACCATACACACCACTTCTCTATATACAATCCACCATGAGACACTCCTCACCTCCATCACCATACACACCACTTCTCTATATACAATCCACCATGAGACACTCCTCACCTCCATCACCATACACACCACTTCTCTATATACAATCCACCATGAGACACTCCTCACCTCCATCACCATACACACCACTTCTCTATATACAATCCACCATGAGACACTCCTCACCTCCATCACCATACACATCACTTCTCTATATACAATCCACCATGAGACACTCCTCACCTCCATCACCATACACACCACTTCTCTATATACAATCCACCATGAGACACTCCTCACCTCCATCACCATACACATCACTTCTCTATATACAATCCACCATGAGACACTCCTCACCTCCATCACCATACACATCACTTCTCTATATACAATCCACCATGAGACACTCCTCACCCCCATCACCATACACATCACTTCTCTATATACAATCCACCATGAGACACTCCTCACCTCCATCACTATACACATCACTTCTCTATATACAATCCACCATGAGACACTCCTCACCCCCATCACCATACACATCACTTCTCCATATACAATCCACCATGAGACACTCCTCACCTCCATCACCATACACATCACTTCTCTATATACAATCCACCATGAGACACTCCTCACCTCCATCACCATACACATCACTTCCCTATATACAATCCACCATGAGACACTCCTCACCTCCATCACCATACACATCACTTCTCTATATACAATCCACCATGAGACACTCCTCACCTCCATCACCATACACACCACTTCTCTATATACAATCCACCATGAGACACTCCTCACCTCCATCACCATACACATCACTTCTCTATATACAATCCACCATGAGACACTCCTCACCTCCATCACCATACACACCACTTCTCTATATACAATCCACCATGAGACACTCCTCACCTCCATCACCATACACACCACTTCTCTATATACAATCCACCATGAGACACTCCTCACCTCCATCACCATACACACCACTTCTCTATATACAATCCACCATGAGACACTCCTCACCTCCATCACCATACACACCACTTCTCTATATACAATCCACCATGAGACACTCCTCACCTCCATCACCATACACACCACTTCTCTATATACAATCCACCATGAGACACTCCTCACCTCCATCACCATACACATCACTTCTCTATATACAATCCACCATGAGACACTCCTCACCTCCATCACCATACACACCACTTCTCTATATACAATCCACCATGAGACACTCCTCACCTCCATCAACATACACACCACTTCTCTATATACAATCCACCATGAGATACTCCTCACCTCCATCACCATACACACCACTTCTCTATATACAATCCACCATGAGACACTCCTCACCTCCATCACCATACACATCACTTCTCTATATACAATCCACTATGAGACACTCCTCACCTCCATCACCATACACATCACTTCTCTATATACAATCCACCATGAGACACTCCTCACCTCCATCACCATACACATCACTTCTCTATATACAATCCACCATGAGACACTCCTCACCTCCATCACCATACACACCACTTCTCTACATACAATCCACCATGAGACACTCCTCACCTCCATCACCATACACACCACTTCTCTATATACAATCCACCATGAGACACTCCTCACCCCCATCACCATACACATCACTTCTCCATATACAATCCACCATGAGACACTCCTCACCTCCATCACCATACACACCACTTCTCTATATACAATCCACCATGAGACACTCCTCACCTCCATCACCATACACATCACTTCTCTATATACAATCCACCATGAGACACTCCTCACCTCCATCACCATACACATCACTTCTCTATATACAATCCACCATGAGACACTCCTCACCTCCATCACCATACACACCACTTCTCTATATACAATCCACCATGAGACACTCCTCACCTCCATCACCATACACATCACTTCTCTATATACAATCCACCATGAGACACTCCTCACCTCCATCACCGTACACACCACTTCTCTATATACAATCCACCATGAGACACTCCTCACCTCCATCACCATACACACCACTTCTCCATATACAATCCACCATGAGACACTCCTCACCTCCATCACCATACACTCCACTTCTCCATATACAATCCACCATGAGACACTCCTCACCTCCATCACCATACACACCACTTCTCTATATACAATCCACCATGAGACACTCCTCACCTCCATCACCATACACACCACTTCTCTATATACAATCCACCATGAGACACTCCTCACCTCCATCACCGTACACACCACTTCTCTATATACAATCCACCATGAGACACTCCTCACCTCCATCACCATACACATCACTTCTCTATATACAATCCACCATGAGACACTCCTCACCTCCATCACCATACACACCACTTCTCTATATACAATCCACCATGAGACACTCCTCACCTCCATCACCATACACACCACTTCTCTATATACAATCCACCATGAGACACTCCTCACCTCCATCACCATACACACCACTTCTCCATATACAATCCACCATGAGACACTCCTCACCTCCATCACCATACACACCACTTCTCTATATACAATCCACCATGAGACACTCCTCACCTCCATCACCATACACACCACTTCTCTATATACAATCCACCATGAGACACTCCTCACCTCCATCACCATACACATCACTTCTCTATATACAATTCACCATGAGACACTCCTCACCTCCATCACCGTACACACCACTTCTCTATATACAATCCACCATGAGACACTCCTCACCTCCATCACCATACACATCACTTCTCTATATACAATCCACCATGAGACACTCCTCACCTCCATCACCATACACATCACTTCTCTATATACAATCCACCATGAGACACTCCTCACCTCCATCACCATACACATCACTTCTCTATATACAATCCACCATGAGACACTCCTCACCTCCATCACCATACACACCACTTCTCTATATACAATCCACCATGAGACACTCCTCACCTCCATCACCATACACACCACTTCTCTATATACAATCCACCATGAGACACTCCTCACCTCCATCACCATACACACCACTTCTCTATATACAATCCACCATGAGACACTCCTCACCTCCATCACCATACACATCACTTCTCTATATACAATCCACCATGAGACACTCCTCACCTCCATCACCATACACACCACTTCTCTATATACAATCCACCATGAGACACTCCTCACCTCCATCACCATACACATCACTTCTCTATATGCAATCCACCATGAGACACTCCTCACCTCCATCACCATACACATCACTTCTCTATATACAATCCACCATGAGACACTCCTCACCTCCATCACCATACACACCACTTCTCTATATACAATCCACCATGAGACACTCCTCACCTCCATCACCATACACACCACTTCTCTATATACAATCCACCATGAGACACTCCTCACCTCCATCACCATACACACCACTTCTCTATATACAATCCACCATGAGACACTCCTCACCTCCATCACCATACACACCACTTCTCTATATACAATCCACCATGAGACACTCCTCACCTCCATCACCATACACACCACTTCTCTATATACAATCCACCATGAGACACTCCTCACCTCCATCACCATACACACCACTTCTCTATATACAATCCACCATGAGACACTCCTCACCTCCATCACCATACACATCACTTCTCTATATACAATCCACCATGAGACACTCCTCACCTCCATCACCATACACATCACTTCTCTATATACAATCCACCATGAGACACTCCTCACCTCCATCACCATACACACCACTTCTCTATATACAATCCACCATGAGACACTCCTCACCTCCATCACCATACACACCACTTCTCTATATACAATCCACCATGAGACACTCCTCACCTCCATCACCATACACACCACTTCTCTATATACAATCCACCATGAGACACTCCTCACCTCCATCACCATACACACCACTTCTCTATATACAATCCACCATGAGACACTCCTCACCTCCATCACCATACACACCACTTCTCTATATACAATCCACCATGAGACACTCCTCACCTCCATCACCATACACACCACTTCTCTATATACAATCCACCATGAGACACTCCTCACCTCCATCACCATACACACCACTTCTCTATATACAATCCACCATGAGACACTCCTCACCTCCATCACCATACACACCACTTCTCTATATACAATCCACCATGAGACACTCCTCACCTCCATCACCATACACACCACTTCTCTATATACAATCCACCATGAGACACTCCTCACCTCCATCACCGTACACACCACTTCTCTATATACAATCCACCATGAGACACTCCTCACCTCCATCACCATACACACCACTTCTCTATATACAATCCACCATGAGACACTCCTCACCTCCATCACCATACACACCACTTCTCTATATACAATCCACCATGAGACACTCCTCACCTCCATCACCATACACACCACTTCTCTATATACAATCCACCATGAGACACTCCTCACCTCCATCACCATACACACCACTTCTCTATATACAATCCACCATGAGACACTCCTCACCTCCATCACCATACACACCACTTCTCTATATACAATCCACCATGAGACACTCCTCACCTCCATCACCATACACACCACTTCTCTATATACAATCCACCATGAGACACTCCTCACCTCCATCACCATACACATCACTTCTCTATATACAATCCACCATGAGACACTCCTCACCTCCATCACCATACACACCACTTCTCTATATACAATCCACCATGAGACACTCCTCACCTCCATCACCATACACACCACTTCTCTATATACAATCCACCATGAGACACTCCTCACCTCCATCACCATACACACCACTTCTCTATATACAATCCACCATGAGACACTCCTCACCTCCATCACCATACACACCACTTCTCTATATACAATCCACCATGAGACACTCCTCACCTCCATCACCATACACACCACTTCTCTATATACAATCCACCATGAGACACTCCTCACCTCCATCACCATACACACCACTTCTCTATATACAATCCACCATGAGACACTCCTCACCTCCATCACCATACACATCACTTCTCTATATACAATCCACCATGAGACACTCCTCACCTCCATCACCATACACATCACTTCTCTATATACAATCCACCATGAGACACTCCTCACCTCCATCACCGTACACATCACTTCTCTATATACAATCCACCATGAGACACTCCTCACCTCCATCACCATACACACCACTTCTCTATATACAATCCACCATGAGACACTCCTCACCTCCATCACCGTACACATCACTTCTC
>NW_028119423.1:0-34677 GCF_965119305.1 Pelophylax lessonae | reverse complement strand
GGAAATCGGTGCGGTGCCGCAAAGTCAGTGTCGCACCAATTAGGACGTTGCCACTGGAAGCAATAGGCTGCAATGTGTCATGCGATTTGACCTGTTCACACTGCCCTCGTTCACATTGACCATGGCTTTGAAATCGTGCGACTTCATCTGAACTCAGTTCAGTGCGACTTAAAGACATCTGTGCACGTTCATGTACAGATGTCTATTGAAGTCGCCCCCAAAGTCTCCAAAAGTAGCGCAGGAAGTACTTTTGGAAATCGGTGCGGTGCCGCAAACTCAGTGTCGCATCGATTGGGACAGTGCAATTGATGGCAATAGGCTGCGATGTTTCATGCGATTTGATCTGTTCACATTGACACGGTTTTGAAATCGCGCGACTTCCTCTAGACTCGGTTCAGTGCAACTTAAAAGACATCTGTGCGGGTTCATGCGTAGATGTCTATTGAAGTCGCCCCCGAAGTCGCCAAATGTAGAGGAGGAACTACTTTTGGAAATCGGTGCGGTGCCGCAAAGTCAGTGTCGCATCGATTGGAACAGTGCCATTGCCGGCAATAAACTGCGCTGTGTCATGCGATTTGACCTGTTCACATTGCTCTTGGTCACATCGAACACAGCCTTAAAATTGTGCGACTTCCTCTAAACTCGGTTCAGTCCGACTTCAAGGGCGGCTTAAAAGACATCTTTGCGGGGCCGCAAAATCAGTGTCGCACCGATTGGGACAGTGCCATTGATGGCAATAGGCTGTGATGTGTCATGCGATTTGGCCTGTTCATATTGCTCTCGTTCACATTGACCACAGATGTCTATTGAAGTCGCCCCCCCCCCCGAAGTCGCCAAACGTAGAGGAGGAACTACTTTTGGAAATTGGTGCGGTGCCGCAAAGTCAGTGTCGCACCAATTAGGACGGTGCCACTGCCAGCAATGGGCTGCGATGTGTCATGCGATTTGACCTGTTCACACTGACCACGGCTTTGAAATTGTGCGACTTTATCTGAACTCAGTTCAGTTCGACTTACTGTCTATTGAAGTCGCCCCCAAAGTCGCGGAAAGTAGCGCAGGAAGTACTTTTGGAAATGGGTGCGGTGCCGCAAAGTCAGTGTCACACCGATGGGGAAGGTGCCATTGCCAGCAATAGGCTGCGATGTGTTATGCGATTTGACCTGTTCACCTTGCCCTCGTTCACATTGACCACAGCTTTGAAACCATGCGACTTCATCTTAACTCAATTCACTGCGACTTAACAGACTTAACCACTTAAGCCCCGGAGGATTTGGCTGCTGAAAGACCAGGGGGTATTTTGCGATTCGGCACTGCGTGACTTTAACGGACAATTGCGCGGTCGTGCGACGCTGTACCTAAACGAATTTGACGTCCTTTTTTTCCCACAAACAGAGCTTTCTTTTGGTGGTATTTGATCACCTCTGCGATTTTTTGATCATGCGCTATAAACAAAAAAAGAGCGTCAATTTTGCAAAAATAACAATATTTTTCACATTTTTTTTATATGAAATTCCCCCCAAAAAAAATGTAAAAATCAAAATTTTTTAACATTTTCGGCCAATTTGTTTTCTGCTACATATTTTTGGTAAAAAAAATCGCAAAAAGCGTATTTTGATTGGTTTGTGCAAAAGTTATTGCCTCGTTTACTAACAAAGGGAAAGATTTTTGTCATTTTTGTTGTTTTTTTTTTTTTAACGAGTAATGGCGGCGATCTGCGATTTTTTTTTGCGGTACTGTGACATTGCGGCGGACAGATCAGACCCTTGACTGACATTTTTGACACTTTTGGGGGTACCAGTGACATTTCTACAGTAATCAGTGCTATACATATGCACTGTTACTGTAAAATGACACTGGCAGTGAAGGGGTTAACTTTATTTGAGAGGGAGGGGCTGTGTGTGTCCCTAGGGGCGTGCTTCTAACTGTGATTGGCTGTGGCTTCAGCTGTAGAAACAATGATCAATGGTCCTACATAGTAGAACCGTATGATCATTGTTTTTACACTGACATTCTCCCTCTCCCCCGACGATCGCTGAGTGACCGGCGGGAGCGCGGGGGGGGTCCGTGACCGCGCGGGAGCCCGCCGCCGGCGGCGCGCGCTCGCTCCCCAGAGCCTCACAGTCTAGTGACGTACCCCTACGTCACTCTGCCTGTGAGGGGCTGACTGCCGCAGTATATGTACTTGCGGCGGTCGGCAAGTGGTTAAAAGACATCTGTGCACGTTCATGCGCAGATGTCTAGTGAAGTCGCTCCGAAGTCGCCAAATGTAGCGCAGGGACTACTTTTGGAAATCGGTGCGGTGCCGTAAAGTCAGTGTCGCATCGATTGGGACGTGCCATTGCCGGCAATAGGCTGCGATGTGTCATGCGATTTGACCTGTCAAATTGCTCTGATGTGAATGGGGGCTTAGCCCCTCGTTCACGCTGAACACGGCTTTGAAATCATGCGACTTCATCTGAACTCAGTTCAGTCCAACTTCAAAGGCGGCTTAAAAGATATCTGAGCAGGTTCCTGCACACGTCTATTGAATGCGATTTGTCCTGCGATTTGACCTGTCAAATCGCGTCAATATGAACAGGAGCTTAAAGCCCCTTTTACTCTTGTACGACCTGAAAGTTCCATGACTTTGAAGCAATGCCTGTGTAAATCTTGAGGTCTATGGACCTCAAGTCGCATTAAAATTGGGACTACTTTGAAGTCGCACAGACATGAACGGTACTCATTGGAAATCATGGGGTACGACTTGTCATGCGACTTTGCTGTCCCAAGTTGCACAAGTGTGAAAGGGGCCTAAGGCTCGATTCACAGCTATGCATGTTGCTTTTGAGCGTTTCTATAGTGCTTTTTGCGTTTTTGAACATGCGATTTGCATTTTTCTTTTTTCTACTTATTCCTTGTTTTTTATTTGTTGTTGCGGGATAATGCACAGATGTCTATTGAAGTCGCCAAAAGTAGTGCAGGAAGTACTGTTAGAAATTGGTGCGGTGGCGCAAAGTCGCCAATTGGGATGGTGCCATTGCCAGCAATAGGCTGCGATTTGTCATGCGATTTTACCTGTCAAATCTTGCCGATAGGAATGGGGGCTTAAGGCTCGATTCACAACTATGTGCATAATGCTTTTTTTTTTTTTTGCTTTTATTGAACACGCGATTTAACCGCAATTTGCGTTTTGCATTTTTTATAGGGTTTTTTTTTTTACATTTGTTGTTGGGCAGAATAAAAAACGCAAATCACGGCAAAATCGCGCTAAAATCGCACTACGTGCTTTTCTGTAGCTTCTCCATTGAAGTCTATTGGAGCAAAAAAAAGCAGCATTTTGCGTTTCAAAAAAATCAGAGCGCTCATTTTACATTAAACGCGACTTTGAAATTGTGCGACTTTTATGAACTCGCACCATTTCAAAGCCGCATTTCAGTCAAACTTCGGGGTGACTTGAGAGACATCTGTGCGGGTTCCTGCACAGCCGTCTATTGAAGTCGCCAAAAGTAGCGCAGGAACTACTTTTGGAAATTGCTGTGATGCTGCAAAGGGGGCGTCACACCGATTAGGACGGTGCTATTGTTGGCAATAGGCTGCGATGTTACCTGTAACATCGCAATGTCAAATCGCACCGATGTGAACGGGGGCTTAAGGCTCGATTCACACCTATGTATGTCGCTTTTTGAACATGCGATTTTGCCGCGATTTGCATTTTTATGTTTTTTTTTATTTTGCATTTGTTGTTGAGCAGATTAAAAGATGTAAAATGCAAATCACAGCAAAATCGCAGTAAACTCGCCATAAAACTGCTTTAAGTACAGCTTCTCAATTAAAGTCTATTGAACCAAAAACGCAAAAAAATCAACAGCGTTTTGCATTTTAAAAAAAGTCCCTGAACCCTCGTTTCACATTGAATGCGACTTTGAAATCATGTGACTTCATCTGAACTCGCATGACTTCACAGTTGCATTTCAGTCCAACTTCAGGAGGGGTTGGTGACTTGAAAGGGGGGGGGGGGGGGCAGATTAAACTTCAACTGAAAATAACTGTCATTATTTTCATCCTGGAGTGTAATGGTGGCCAGACACGCCTTCCATAAACGATCAATTTATTTTCCAATCAACCTTCTGAAGGGAATAATCAATCCATAGTGGACAATCCAATCAATCGATGTGCCACACCCAGGAAGTGGATTTTGATTGACAGGATAGAATGTAATCTGATCAATCAAAATACAAATTTATTCATCAACAAAGTAGCTCAGTGCTGATGCGCATTTCACCCAGGAATAACTTGGTTTGATTAAACACAACCGGAGTGTAAATCACATCAGGGAACCCCCATCACATCAGAGACCCCATCACATCAGAAGCCCCTCGTCACATCAGAGAACTCCCTTTCACATCAGAGACCCCATCACATCAGAGGTCCCCCCATCACATCAGAGGTCCTCCATCACATCAGAGAACTCCCTTTCGCATCAGAAGCCCCCATCACATCAGAGACCCCATCACATCAGAAGCCCCCCCATCACATCAGAGACCCCCAATCACATCTGAGACCCCCCATCACATAAGAGACCCCCATCACATCAGAAGCCCCCCCCATCACATCAGAGAACTCCCTTTCACATCAGAAGCCCCCCATCACATCAGAGACCCCTATCACATCAGAACCCCCCATCACATCAGAAGCCCCCCCCCATCACATCAGAGTCCCCCATCACATCAGAGAACTCCCTTTCACATCAGAGACCCCATCACATCAGAGACCCCATTACATCAGAAGCCCCCACCATCACATCAGAGACCCCATCACATCAGAAGCCCCCCCATCACATCAGAGACCCCCAATCACATCTGAGACCCCCCATCACATCAGAGACCCCCATCACATCAGAAGTCCCCACCATCACATCAGAGACCCCATCACATCAGAAGCCCCCCATCACATCAGAGACCCCCCATCACATCAGAGACTCCCATCACATCAGAAGCCCCCCCATCACATCAGAAAACTCTCTTTCACATCAGAAGCCCCCACCATCACATCAAAGACCCCATCACATCAGAAGCCCCCCCCATCACATCAGAGACCCCATCACATCAGAAGCCCCCCATCACATCAGAGACCCCCATCACATCAGAAGCCCCCCCATCACATCAGAGACCCCACATCACATCAGAAGCCCCCCCATCACATCAGAAACCCCCCATCACATCAGAGAACTCCCTTTCACATCAGAAGCCCCCCATCACATCAGAGACCCCATCACATCAGAGACCCCATCACATCAGAGACCCCATCACATCAGAGACCCCATCACATCAGAAGCCCCCCCATCACATCAGAGAACTCCCTTTCACATCAGAAGCCCCCCCCCCCATCACATCAGAGACCCCCATCACATCAGAGACCTCCATCACATCAGAAGCCCCCCATCACATCAGAAGCCCCCCATCACATCAGAGACCCCATCACATCAGAGGTCCCCCCCATCACATCTGAAGCCCCCATCACATCAGAAGCCCCCCCATCACATCAGAGAACTCCCTTTCACATCAGAAGCCCCCCATCACATCAGAGACCCCCATCACATCAGAGGTCCCCCCATCACATCAGAGGTCCTCCATCACATCAGAGAACTCCCTTTCACATCAGAAGCCCCCAATCACAGAGAACCCCCTTTCAGATCAGAAGCCCCCCCATCACATCAAAGTCCCCCTTTAACATCAAAGAACCCCTTTTACATCAGAAGCCCCCTCATCACATCAGAAGCCCCACATACATATAAGAGTTGCTGGGGGCTGAGTAAAGTCTGGCAGGGGGCCGGATCTGGCCCTTGGGCCGTAGTTTAGGGACCCCTTGTCTGGTTTAGGTTCTCCTTTTTCTATTCTCCTTTAGCAAGGAACAAATTCCCGATGATCCCATCCCCCCTCCCCCATCCAGTCACAGAAATCACAGCACAACATTTTCCATTCAGTGAAATTTTATTTTCTTTATTCGCTGAAGAAGTAACAAAATATAAAAACAGAAAACCGGCCGAGAGCCGGAGGAGGAATATAGAAAAAGCGGAGCGAGGATCCGGTACAAAAACATTCACCCAATCCCGTCCTTTCACAGGTGAGGAGTGACCACACCATACAAAGAGCCAACCAATAGAAAACAAGAGAGAGAGTGACCTCACAGCACGCCGCCCCTTCTCTTCTATGATAAGTCCGATTTCTACAATCACCATGGCGATATGTCGTATAGAAATACTGCGATGGCGGAACCATCCCTAGAGAATCTTGGCGGGAAATGATGGCGGCTACAAATTTTATAGAAAAAGAAAATCATCGGATGTAACTTTATTGTTCCAGTAGATCAGTTTACAAAAATTGTGCTGCGTCAGTGTCTCAAGCATTCGCACGACCGCCGAATAATCGCCGGCATTTGTGTAATATGACTACTTTCTGTGATTCTCATCTAGTTATTTCAGGAAAATACCACATTATGGCCACTGGAGGGCGCTAATGATCTACTATTCCTACAATTGTTAGTGCCATCTAGTGGCCATAAGGCATCAGTTTACTGAAACACCAATCAGGAATCCAATAGTACCACATTATGGCCACCAGATGGCGTAGATAATCTACTATTTCTATGATCATCAGCTCCACCTAGTGGCCATAAAGTGTCATTTTATCAAAATAACCCAATTGGGAATCAAATTGTGCCACTTTATGGCCACTAGATGGAGTTGATGATCTACTATTTATATGATCATCAGCTCCACCTAGTGGCCGTAAGGGGTCATTTTAGCAAAATACCCCAATCAGGAATCCAATTGGGCCACTAGATGGAGCAGATGATCTTTTATTCCAATGCTTGTCAGCTCCACCTAGTGGCCATAAGGTGTCATTTTACTGAAACACCCCAATGAGGAATCCAATCAGGCCACATTTAGGTATTTGAGGAAAATCATGCATTATGGCCACTAGATGGAGCTGGTGATCTACTATTTTGTCAGCTCCACCTAGTGGCCATCTTGCATCATTTTCCTGAAGTATCCCCAATCAGGAATCCAATCCTACCACATTATGGCCACTAGATGGAGTAAAATAATCTACTAATTCTATGATCATCAGCTCCCCCTAGTGGCCATAAGGGGTAATTTTACCAAAATACCCCAATCAGAAATCCAGTCATGCCACTTTATGGCCACTAGATGGAGTTGATGATCTACTAATTATATGATCCACCTAGTGGCCATAAGGCATCATTTCACAGAAATACCCCAATTAGGAATCCAATCAGGCCACATTTAGGTATTTCAGGAAAATCCTGCAATTATGGCCACTAGATGGAGCTGATGATTTTTTATTCCTAAGCTCGTCAGCTCCACCTACTGGCCATAAGGTGTCATTTTACTGAAATACCCCAAACAGGTATTCAATCGTGCCACATTATGGCCACTAGATGGAGTAGACGATCGAATATTTCTATGATCGTCAGCTCCACCTACTGACCATAAGGCATCATTTTACTGAAGTACCCCAATCAGGAATCCAATCGTGCCACTTTATGGACACTAGATGGGAGTAGTAGACAATCTACTATTTCTATGATCATCAGCTCCACCTAGAGGCCATAAGGCGTCATTTTACTGAAATACTCCAATCAGGAATCCCATCAGGCCACTTTACATTTGTAACCATTAGATGGAGCTGGTGAACTATGGTTTCTAGGATCATCAGCTCCACCTAGTGGCCATAAGGGGTATTTTTACCAAAATACCCCAATCTGGAATCCAATCGTGCCACTTTATGGCCACTAGAAGGAGTGGATGACTTACTATTTCTATGATCATCAGCTCCACCTAGTGGCCATAAGGGGTAATTTTACCAAAATAACCCAATCAATAATCCAATCGTGCCACTTTATGGAGTTGATGATCTACTGTTTATATGATCATCAGTTCTACTTAGTGGCCATAAGGGGCCATTTTAGCAATATACCCCAATTAGGAATCCAATCGTGCCACTTTATGTCCACTAGATGGAGCCGATGATCTTTTATTCATATGCTCGTCAGCTCCACCTACTGGCATTTTACTGAAATACCACAAACAGGTATTCAGTCGTGCCACATTATGGACACTAGATGGAGTAGATAATCCACTAATCCTATGATCATGAGCTCCACCTAGAGGCCATAAGGCATCATTTTACTGAAATACTCCAGTCAGGAATCCAATCATACCACTGGCATACTAATGGCAATTATTCGTAACGGCTGTGTGAATGCACATTGACACAGCGATTTTATTTTTATATACATAGACCCTCCTCCTCTCTGATGCATTTCACCTATGACATTGGGCTTAGAGATGGATTGGGTGAAATGCGGCAGTGGAGGAAATCCCAGGAGGGGACTCCATGTCTGTTCAGAGCAATAAAGTTACATCCATGTTAAATTTTTAGGATGTCGCCTGTTTTTTTTTTTTTCTTGGATTGATGGCAATTCAGGGCGTAGACGAGCCCCTGGCTGGTATTTGGCATCAGCTTGCCTGGAGGGTGACCCAATATTATGGGCATGTGAGTGGCGGCCATATTTCTTTATTGATATGCATGTTATAGAAATTGTCCTCGTCGGGATAGAATGTTTCTACATTTTTTTTTTAATTATATGCTTTTAGAGGGCAGAATTTATTTAAAGGGTTCCTTCATCCAAACCTAACGCCCTCAGAGATCGCAGCCGCTGCGTTTTCTAGCCCAGTACCCTGTTCCACCCTCCCTCTGGAGTCTCCCTCTATTGCGTCAAATAGGTTGGGAACACAGCTGCAGGTGGGCAGAGTTGGGAACACAAGTGCAGGTGGGCTGAGTTGGGAATGCAGCTGCAGGTGGGCGGAGTTGGGAACGCAGGTGGGCAGAGTTGGGAACACAGCTGCAGGTGGGCAGAATTGGGAACACAGCTGCAGGAGGGCAGAGTTGGGAACACAGCTGCAGGTTGGCAGAGTTGGGAACACAGCTGCAGGTGGGCGGAGTTGGGAACAAAGCTGCAGGTGGGCGGAGTTGGGAACACAGGTGCAGGTGGGCTGAGTTGGGAATGCAGCTGCAGGTGGGCGGAGTTTGGAACGCAGGTGGGCAGAGTTTGGAACACAGCTGCAGGTGGGAGAATTGGGAACACAGCTGCAGGAGGGCAGAGATGGAAACACAGGTGCCAGTGGGCAGAATTGGGAACACAGGTGCAGGTGGGCAGAATTGGGAACACAGGTGCAGGTGGTCGGAGTTGTGAATGCAGCTGCAGGTGGGCGGAGTTTGGAACGCAGGTGGGCAGAGTTTGGAACACAGCTGCAGGTGGGAGAATTGGGAACTCAGGTGCAGGTGGGCAGAATTGGGAACACAGCTGCAGGCGGGCGGAGTTGGGAACACAGCTGCAGGTGGGCGGAGTTGGGAACAAAGTTGCAGGCGGGCGGAATTGGGAACACAGCTGCAGGCGGGCGGATTTGGGAACACAGCTGCAGGCGGGCGGATTTGGGAACACAGCTGCAGGTGGGCGGAGTTGGGAACACAGCTGCAGGCGGGCGGAGTTGGCAACACAGCTGCAGGCGGGCGGAGTTGGGAACACAGCTGCAGGTGGGCGGAGTTGGGAACAAAGGTGCAGGTGGGCGGAATCGGGAACAAAGTTGCAGGCAGGCGGAATCGGGAACAAAGTTGCAGGCGGGCGGAATTGGGAACACAGCTGCAGGCGGGCGGAGTTGGCAACACAGCTGCAGGCGGGCGGAGTTGGGAACACAGCTGCAGGCGGGCGGAGTTGGCAACACAGCTGCAGGCGGGCGGAGTTGGGAACACAGCTGCAGGTGGGCGGAGTTGGGAACAAAGGTGCAGGTGGGCGGAATCGGGAACAAAGTTGCAGGCAGGCGGAATCGGGAACAAAGTTGCAGGCGGGCGGAATTGGGAACACAGCTGCAGGCGGGCGGAGTTGGCAACACAGCTGCTGAGGCTGATCCCCTGAGGGAAATGGTAAGCTCTTGCTACTGAAAGATTTAACCACTTGTTGGCCATCAATGCATTAGGGCGGAGCAACCTGGGAAATTATCAGCAGCTTAATCTTTCTACTTGCAGTTAATCGCTAGTCAGCCATGTACTAACATAGGTGGAGATGTTGAAAGCTGGTAGTCCTAGCACTGCCCTGTTTGAAAGAAAATCTGCAGTTTTTTGGGGACAAACCGTAACTAGCTCCAGCTGGTGGACAGTGATGATCAAGGAGCACAGAAGGAGAACATAAAGAAAAAACAATGTATCGCAATAAGCTGTAGACAGTAAATTTGGATAGAAACCTCCTTTAACTTTTTTTTTTTTTTCCTTAGGCAAGTAAATGCTCGAACCATTCACATACAGTAAGGTGCAAATTTCTGCCACAGATTTTTGGCAATTTTTCATCCATTAACAAATAACCATAAAAATCTATAAAACGCCCAAAAAAATAACCACTATCAACACAAAAAAAAAAAAAAAAACATTACTTTGCATCACACCTAAAAGGTCTAAAATTTAAAAAAAATTAGAAATCAGGAAAATTCTGTAAATTTACAACATAAACATTTTTGGGGAATTTTTTAAAGGATCTGTCCGCAAAAAAAAATGATGAGTGAACACCCACCTGCTACGTATTATAAATTAATTATAATAATAATTAAAAAAAAAAAATGAATCACAGCAGAGTATATGTCATTTAAGAAGTTGGAGTCTCAGTCTGCTGTGTACCTCAAAAAAAAAAAAAATATATATATTATATATATATATATATATATATATATATATATATATATATATATATCTATATATATGAATTATCACTGCAGTGTACAAAAGGGAACATTTTCGCAGGCACTTCAGGAGTTATATTTCGAGGTAAGCAGTGAACCGGATACGAGTCGGCAAGCACAGAATCATTGTACGGGGTGAGGGAGGACTTGCTGAAAAATCAGCTGCTAATCTCTATGTGGCCACAGGGAGCACTATACACAACATGCATATTTGCTGCATATATAAGAAAAAAAGAATACTTTTCATGTTTTTTTTTTTTTTTGTAAACAGACAAAATACTGAAATTCAGAGACCAGGAGATGGATCTGTTTGGCTTGGGTTACACTGTGAGATTTTTTTTTTTTTTTTGAGCACCAATTTTTCTTTTTTTTTTTTTTTAAACCAAATTTTGAATTTTCAGGGAAATTACACTGTACATTTGTTTGTGGTTTTTTTTTAAGCCCAAATTTTGAATTTTCCAGGAAATTACACCATACATTTGTTTGTGGTGAAAGCGATAACAGATCACGGATTATATAATGTTACAGATATTGACGATTAAATAAGTACATGTAGTCTGGTGCAAAAATGATACATTTTTCAATATATATATATATAAATGTAGTAAGAGTGCTTCATATTTTCTCGCAGTTTTTTTTTTTAAGGCTTCTAAAATGTATAGACAGGTATCCTATTCTAATACAAACAGTTTCAAGACATGGCATTTATACAGGTTTACATGTAAAAAAAAAAAAAAAAAAACAACATATTTTTTAAAAAATTAAAAAAACAAAACAGAACAAGGCACATAACACAGAAGGGTCTTGGCATTAGACGTTTTTAAAAAATAAAATTCAAAAACATCACTTTAAATAGAAATACATTTAGCTTCTTTACACAGAATTTATTCATGCAAAACAGTCACTGCTGTTAAATTCTTCATAAAATGCTCTCACTGGAACATAAAGCACTTCCGTGAGGTAGCCCTGGGTAAAAAAATAAAAAATAAAAATAAAAATAAAAAAAAATCAAACTGCCAAAACCACACGATTTCCTGAACAATAACCACACTTGCTACCAATGACGTCCCCAGGAAATTGAGATATGTAGATAATGACTTCCTGTATTGGGGTGACCGGACACATAAATCACTGAAGAAATTCAGCAGCTTTGAGGTTCCTTTCTGTCAATAACCAGAAAATGTCGGCTGGCTTCCAAACAATATTTAGAGTTGTCCTTTAGATCCTGACGATGCCATAAAAAAAAAAACCTTGCCTGAAAAATAAATATAGCGCCTGCAATGGTCGAAAAACTACAACCCCCTTTTAAAAAAAAAAAAAGATATGAGGCTTTGAGGTGCCATGACTAATTGTGTGGGCTTATTTTTTATTTTTTTTTTCTAAATAAAAAAAAATAAAAGGTGCAATGCATAAAACATTTACCTTTAAATTAAAATGAACTGTTAAATTTATTTCAATAGATTATTGACGTCTGTTGGTGTTGTCCTGCAATTTATCATTTTTTTTTTTTTAAATTGCCGACTTATAAACATTTTAACAAAGACTCCAACTTTTTTAAATGACTCATTTTGCACTTGTTTTTCAATGAACTAAAAAAAGTGCAATGCCTAAAAAAATTAACTGTTTAAATTTTCTTTAAAAAAACAAAAAAAATCCATATTTACCTAATAGATTAGATAAAGTAAATTAGATAAATAGAATAGATAAATGTCTGTTTGTGGTGTCCCGCAATCTATTAAATTTATTTAATTGCTGATCTAAAATCATTTTGAAAAAAGGAACTTTTTAACATACAAAAAGTTACACTGCTTCAGATAAATCACTACAAACTGTTCATTTTATTTTTCTAAATTACTAATTTAGCATTTATTTTTAAAGGGACTTGTAAATTTTAAGCGTTGCTTCTTTATTTCAAACTGCTTGACAAAAATATAATCTACTGTTCAAACTTTCTTTAAAAAAAAAAAAATTACTTTAATAGATTATTGATGTCTGTTTGTCCCATAATCTATTAAATGTATTTAATTGCTGACCCAAAATCTTTTAAAAACAGGAACTTTTTAAAATATAAAAAGATACACTGCTTAAGAAAAATCACTACCAACTGTTCATTTTTTTTTTTTTTTTTATCTAAATGACTAATTTTGCATTTATGTTTAAAGAGAATTTGAAATAAAGAAGCAATGCTTAAAATGTACAACTGTTTGAAAATAAAATCCAATTGTACTTAAAATAAACCAATGTTTTTATTTATCAGCATTTATTTTTAAAGGGATGTTTTGAAGTAAATGTTCAATGCTGAAAAAAAAAAAAAATGTGCAAATTTTCTTCAAAAAATCCCAAATGTACTTAAGACCAGCATTTTTTTTGTTATCTATCAAACAGATGTTTTATGTCTATCTAGTCATTTTTTTGACTTGCCAATCTAAACATATTTTAACGATGGCTCCAACTAAAAAAAAAAAAGTAAATAGTCCTATAATATGAAAAATAAAAATTATTTTTCTTCTAAATTTTGATTTTTGCAATTCTTTTTAAAATGACTTTAAAATAAAGGTGCACCACCTAAAAATTCACAACCAACAGTTCCATTTTTTAAAACGACGAATTCAGCATTTATTTTTAAAGGGATTATTTGAAATAAATGTTCAATGCTTAAAAAAAAAAAAAAAAAATGTGCAACCGTTGAAATTTTCTTCAAAAAATCCCAAATGTACTTAAGACCAGCAGTTTTTTTTTGTTATCTATCAAACAGATGTTTTATGTCTATCTAGTCATTTTTTTGACTTGCCAATCTAAACATATTTTAACAATGGCTCCAACAAAACAAAAATAATTTTTCTTCTAAATTAATAATTTTGCATTTCTTTTTTAAAGGAATTTGAAATAAAGGTGCACCACTTAAAAATTCACAACCAACAGTTCCATTTTTTAAAATGACTAATTCAGCATTTATTTTTAAAGGGATTTTTTTTAAATAAATGTTCATTGCTTAAAAAAAAAAAAGGGCAACCGTTGAAATTTTCTTCAAAAAATCCCAAATGTACTTAAGATCTGCAGTTTTTTTGTTATCTATCAAACGGATGTTTTATGTCTATCTAGTCATTTTTTTGACTTGCCAATCTAAACATATTTTAACGATGGCTCCAACTATAAAAAAAAAAAGTAAATAGTCCTATAATATGAAAGACAAAAATAATTTTTCTTCTAAATTAATAATTTTGCAATTCTTTTTAAAAGGACTTTAAAATAAAGGTGCACCGCCTAATTCACGAGCAATAGTTCCATTTTTTAAAATTACTAATTCAGCATTTATTTTTAAAGGGATTTTTTGGAATAAATGTTCAATGCTTAAAAAAAAAAAAAAATGTGCAACCGTTGAAATTTTCTTCAAAAAATCCCAAATGTACTTAAGACCAGCAGTTTTTTTGTTATCTATCAAACAGATGTGTTATGTCTATCTAATCATTTTTTTGACTTGCCAATCTAAACCTATTTTAACAATGGCTCCAACAAAACAAAAATAATTTTTCTTCTAAATTAATAATTTTGCATTTCTTTTATAAAGGAATTTGAAATAAAGGTGCACCACTTAAAAATTCACAACCAACAGTTCCATTTTTTAAAATGACAAATTCAGCATTTATCTTTAAAAGGATTTTTTTAAATAAATGTTCATTGCTTAAAAAAAAAAAAAAAGGGCAACCGTTGAAATTTTCTTCAAAAAATCCCAAATGTACTTAAGATCAGCAGTTTTTTTTGTTATCTATCAAACAGATGTTTTATGTCTATCTAGTCATTTTTTTGACTTGCCAATCTAAACATATTTTAATGATGGCTCTAACTAAAAAAAAAAAAAAAAAAAAAAAGAAAAGTAAATAGTGCTATGGTATGAAAAATAAAAATATTTTTTTTTCTAAATAATGAATTTTGCATTTCTTTTAAAAGGACTTTAAAATAAAGGTGCACCGCCTAAAAATTCACAACCAACAGTTCCATTTTTTTAAAATGACTAATTCAGCATTTATTTTTAAAAGGATATTTTGAAATAAATGTTCAATGCTTAAAAAAAAGGGCAACCGTTTAAATTTTCTTCAAAAAATCCCAAATGTACTTAAGAAAAGCAGTTTTTTTTGCATCTATCAAGTTGTTGACTTGCGGTTTTAAAAAAAAAAAAAATGTCTGCAACTACTGTTGTGCCACACTTTGTTGTATTTTGTATGCTTCTTTGTTCTTTGAAAAACCTCAATAAAAATGATTGAAACAAAAATGTCTGCAACTAAGAAAAAGGCCTATAGTAGGGAAAAAAAAATCCCAATGGTATAAAAAAAATAAAACATATAAAACAACTCAATAAAAATGAATAAAACAAAAATGTCTGCAACTAAGAAAAAGGCCCTATGGTAGGGGAAAAAAATGGTATAAAAAAAAAACAAAAACAACAAAAAAAAAAAAAAAATCAAGCCTTCACGGTATTAAAAAAAAAAAAAAAAAAGCCCAACACTATTTAAAAAAAAAAAAAAATGTATATAGTGCACAGCTGATCATAAAATATACCTCATGGTAATAAGTCACATTGTTGGCTACCTTTAGAGTTTTTCAAGACCAGAAGGTTTTGCCGAATTTAAAACCTGTTGACGGTCATAAAGCCTACAAGAGGATTGTAGAGTGCAAAGGAAAACAAAGGTGTATGGCTCAGAATAGAACGATCGGCTCTAGCCACAAAATATTGGCGCAATGCCATGTCAACGTCGTCGATGGGATTCCGCGAGTAACTCAAAAATAGCCAATCCAAAGCAGAACTCCGAGCGTTAAAGTAATCCTTTCCCCCAGCCCCCTCCCCTACCCCTGGACTACGTACTCCTTATTTCTTACATTTCTGAATAAATACTTTTTATTTTTTATTTTTTAGGAATGTAATGTAGCGGTCACGTGACCACTCCAGTAGCCTTCTTCTCATTTCAGGGTATGGTGGTGGCAATTAAAAATAAATCAAACTGGAGTTCTGCCTAAATATTTAAGGTTTGGCAGTTGGCTTTTTGGTGTTACGTTGATGATTTGTGGCCCTTTGAGGGCCCCCCGTAAACCTGTTGACTTTGTTAGACACATAAATTCATAATGCGGTGTGATATGTGATACGCGGTGATTTTTGGTGACCACCATACACAAGAGCAGCTGTGACGGAGGAGTTCAACTCCAGAAATATCGCCATAAAATGTTGTAGAACGTTTTTGGTTTCAGCACTTTCACCGTTACGTCATCAGACATAAAATGTCAGTCTAGTTCATGGCTTCGTATCCGGCGTCAAAGTGTCGAGTGTTCGTAGAGGGAAGGTCGGCCGCTGCTACATGGCGGCGGAGAGCTGGGCTTTCTCTTCCGAGGCGATGACCTCCTTGGCCACCTCGGCACAGTTGTTCTTCTCGCTGAGCTTCTCCTTCAGCTTGCACAACTCGTATTCGTGAAGGATCTTCTGCGTCAGGTACTTCTCACGTTTGATTCTGGCCTTCACTTCTGACGGGACGTCTGGAATCAGCCAAGCCACGAAGAACTTCACCAGGAACACCACGTGCTGCAAGCAGGACACAAATTCACCTTAATTATAATAATGTTCATTTTACCACTTCAATACCGGAAACTTTTCCCCTCTTCCTGCCCAGGGCAATTTTCAGCTTTTCACACTTTGAATGACAAAACCCATATGACATTTTATCATCTTTTTTTCACACAAATACAGCTTTCTTTTGGTGGTATTTAACCACCGCTAGTTTTTTTTTTTTTTTTACATTTAGCTAAATAAATGAAAAAGACTGAAAATTAAAAAAAAAAAAATTCTTTGTTTCTGTTATAAAAAGACTGAATTTTTTTTTTTTAAATTCTTTGTTTCTGTTATAAACTTTTGCAACTAAATAATTGTTCTTCATAAATTTAGGCCAAAATGTATTCTGCTACATTTCTTTGGTGAAAATAACCCAAATCAGTGTATATTATTTAGTGACATTTTTATCATCTTTTTTTCACACAAATAGAGCTTTCTTTTGCTTCACCACTATTTTTTTTCTTTATATATATATATATATATGTTTTGCTAACTAAATGAAAAAGACTGAAAATGTAAAAAAAAAATTCTTTGTATATTTTGCTAAATAAATGAAAGACTGAAAATGTAAAAAAAAAAAAAAAAAATCTTTGCTTCTGTTATAAAATTTTGCAAATAAATAATCGTTCTTCATAAATTTAGGCCAAAATGTATTCTGCTACATTTCTTTGGTAAAAATAGCCCAAATCAGTGTATATTATTTAGTGACATTTTTATTATCTTTTTTCACACAAATACAGCTTTCTTTTGGTGGTATTTAACCACCGCTAGTTTTTTTTATAGTTTTTTTTTAATATTTTGCTAAATAAATGAAAAAGACTGAAAATTTAAAAAAAAATTCTTTGTTTCGTTTATAAAATTTTGCAACTAAATATTTGTTCTTCATAAAGTTAGGCCAAAATGTATTCTGTTACAATTCTTTGGTGAAAATAACCCAAATCAGTGTATATTATTTAGTGACATTTTTATCATCTTTTTTCACACAAATAGAGCTTTCTTTTGGTTCACCGCTAGTTTTTTTTTTTTTTTATATTTTGGTAAATAAATGAAAAAGACTGAAAATGTAAAAAAATAATTCTTTGTTTCTGTTATAAAATTTTGCAACTAAATAATTGTTCTTAATAAATTTAGGCCAAAATGTATTCTGCTACATCTCTTTGGTGAAAATAACCTAAATCCGTGTATATTATTTAGTGACATTTTTATCATCTATTTTCACCAAAATAGAGCTTTCTTTTGGTGGTATTTAACCACCGCTAGTTTTTATATATATATATATATATATATATATATATATATATATATATATATATATATATATATATATATATAAATATATATATATATATATATATTTTGCTAAATAAATGAAAAAGACTGAAAATTTAAAAAACATTATTTTCACATTCTGCTATATAACATTCCCAATTTTAAAAAAAAATAAAAAAAAAATATTTTTTTTACAGTTTTAGGTGAATTTGTTTTCTGCTACATATTTTTGGTAAAAAAAAAAAATCACAATAAGCGTATTTTGATTGGTTTGCGCAAAAGTTATCACGTCTACTAACTACAGGAAAGATTTATGTAATTTTTATTTTTTTACTAGTAATGGCGGCGATCTGTGATTTTTAGCGGGACTGCGACATTGCGGCGGACAGATCGGACCTCTAACTGACATTTTTTTGACACTTTTGGGGGGACCAGTGACATTACTACAGCAATCAGTGCTAAAAATATTCACTGTTACTGTAATAATGACACTGGCAGGGAAGGGGTTAACAGTGGGTGATCAAGGGGTTAAATGTAAGCCTAGGGGCGTGTTTCTAACTGTATGGGGGGCGTGGCTTGTAAAATGACCATAGAGACCTGTGTTCCCATATAGAAGGATCACAGGCGCTCTGTGATCATTCCAGGGAGAAGAACGGTCAGCTGTGTTTACAACAGCTGACCGTTCTTCTCTCTCAGCGGGGAGCGATCGCGGGTGTCAGGCGGCAATCGGAGATGCCTGCCCTGTGCATCGGGGTCTCCGCTGCTCGCCCCCTAGCTGCAGGCACGTGACCGACGTAGAGCTACGTTGGTTTGCGAAGGAGGGCCTGGAATGGGGGTCAGGAGGAGGACTGGGAGAGGGGGAGGGGGGCCGAGTCACTACACCATGGGCCTCTGGTTTGTACTTGCCCCCTGGGCCAAAAGTTGCCAGTCTGCCCCCCCCCTGACCGACACAGTGAATCTTTTCTCCAAGATGGTGGTATGTTGGCGCCATCACAGGTGCACTTACCTCCATAATGATGATGAAGGCCATTTTAGCAGCCAGGACGTGCCAGTACTGCATGGTGTGCAGGTATCTCCTCTCGTGTTCCGGAGGATAGCGGTAATCCCGGTATCTGGTCAACAGAAAAACAAAGAATCTTTCATTGACTTGGAGGATCACCAAGGATTCTCTACTGATAGACACTCCATTGTAATAAAAAAACTCTCTTCTATCCTCTAATGACAGTGAGGCCTAGATAACATTTTCTTGGGTTCTGGAGGAGCAAACTGCAAAGTGAAACCAGTTTCAGAGGGGCACACAGGGGAAGTAGCAAGCAAAGTAACAGCAGATATCTACTCCTAGACCGGACTTATTAAAGCGGACTGAATAGATTGCTAAAAGTTCGTTGGAATTAGTATTTCGGAACAAGGTGGATTTCTGGTCCTATACTGAAACGCGTTACAGCTAAAAGAGTACTACTGAAGAATGGGCATTTGTAGGAATCTGATTCTCCAGCCTCTCAGGGATGGCTGCTTGTGCCATTACTCACTTGTATTTTCTCCCTGTCACAGAGCACATCAGTCCAATTTCAGGCTGTAAGGTACCACTGTAGGCTGCCCGGTGTCCTGCCTGAGCCCAGAGCTGAAATCTTGAGGAGGGGAAAATTGTCACTTAAAAAAAAAACGTAAGTTTGGACTCTTTTTTTTCAACCTGACTAACTATGTACCTAAATAACTATAGGACAGGGTCTGTAATCATCTCTGATATCAGGCAGGAGACAAGATGACTTCCATGGGGCCTTAGGCTGAGCGTCGCATTGCTGAGCGTTTTTTCAGGCCTTTTCCGAGCGTTTGTGTACAGAGTTTTTTAAAGCTTTTTTGATCTTTGGCGTTTTTTAAATTAGCCAATAGAGAAAAAATATCATCATTTGTTGCTAGGTGTTTCAGCTTTTTTTTTTTTACTTTTTTTTGTTTGGGGTTTAAGATTAGGGGTTAATTTATTTATTTATTTTTTTATTAGGTTAGAGGTAATGTTAGGGCTAGGTTTTAAGATTAGGGTTAGGGGTTTATATTAGAGTTAGGGGTTAGGAATCGGATTAGGGGTTAATATCAGCAATTAATTTTAGGATTTGGGGTTAATATTATAATTAGGGCTTAATATTAGGGTTAGGGGTTAATATTAGGGTTTATTAGGGTTAGGTTTTATTGTTAAGGGTTAATATTAGGGTTTCGGGGTAATATTAGGGTTAGGGGTTAATTATAGGGTTTAGGATTAGGGTTAGGGGTTAATATTAGAGTTAGGGGTTAATATTAGGGTTAGGGGATATTAGGGTTAGGGGTTAATATTAGGGTTAGGGGATATTAGGGTTAGGGGATAATATTAGGGTTAGGGGATATTAGGGTTAGGGGATAATATTAGGGTTAGGGGATATTAGAGATAGGGGTTAATATTAGGGTTAGGGGATAATATTGGGGTTAGGGGATAATATTAGGGTTAGGGGTTAATATTAGGGTTAGGAGATATTAGGGTTAGGGGTTAATATTAGGGTTAGGGGATATAAGGGTTAGGGGTTAATATTAGGGTTGGGGATATTAGGGTTAGGGGTTAATATTAGGGTTAGGGGTGAATATTAGAGTTAGGGGTTATTATTAGGGTTAGGGGGTATTAGGGTTCGGGTTAGGGGTTAATATTAGGGTTAGGGGCGAATATTAGGGTTAGGGGTGAATATTAGGGTTAGGTTTTATTGCTAGGGGTTAATATTAGTGTTAGGGGGTAATATTAGGGTTAGGGGTTATAAGGGTTAGGGGTTATTAGGGTTAGGGGTTAAAATTAGGGTTAGGGGTTAATTATAAGGTTTAGGATTAGAGTTCGGGGTTAATATTAGGGTTAGGGGATATTAGGGTTAGGGGGTAATACTAGGGTTAGGGGTTAATATTAGGATTATGGGGTTATTAGGGCTAGGGGTCAATCTTAGGGCAAGGAGTAAGGGGTTAAGATTAGAGTTAGGGGTTAGTATTAGGGCTAGGTTTTAATATTAGGGTTAGAGGTTAATTTTAGGGTTTAGGATTGGAGTTAGGGGTTAATATTAGGGTTAAGGGATATTAGGGTTAGGGGTCAATATTTGGGGTTGGAGATTAGTATTAGGGCTAGGTTTAAATGTTAGGGTTAGAGGTTAATTTAAGGGTTTAGGATTAGAGTTAAAGGTAATATTAGGGTTAGGGGATAATAGTAGAGGTTAATTTTAGGGTTAGGGGTCAATTTTAGAGTTCAGGGTTAGGATCAGGGGTTAATATTGGGGTTTATTATTATGGGTTGTGTTTAGGGTTTTTATTTATTTATTTAATTTTTGATTTTTTTTTTTTAGTTATTTATTTATTTATATTTCTTTTAATTTAATTGTTGCGATTGAGCAGAAAAACGCTCAAAAATGTGTGACAAAATGCTATAAAAACGCTCGATTCAAGAGTTTCCATCCATTTCTATGGATCAAAAAACTCTTAAAAAAACGCACCAATTTGCCCGATTCAAACCACAAAAAAAGCTCCAGAACTTTCCTGAGCGCCGGGCGTTTGGCTTCTGGTGACTCGGAGTGGAAATGTGAATGATCTCCATAGAGAAGAATTGATTTTATTCGCCTCCAGCATTTTGGAGCCACAAAACTGAGGTGTGAATGGGGCCACACAGTGTGACCGTGGGCTGACATTTCTGCTCTGACAGGGAGAGAATACAAGTCAGATATCAGCACACACAGCCATCCCTGAGAGGTGAGATTCTGAGATTCTCCATTCTGGGGATTCAGATTCTTACAAATGCCAATTCCTGACCTCTTCTCCTCCATATATTCAGAGAAGAGGATTTCATTGTATTCTTTTATTGCATTCGGTGTCCCTATTGAAGAAATGTTTCCCTCACTTTCTGTCAGAACAGGAAATGATGGGAAATCTTTCCAAAGGGGGTCACAGACAGGAACACATTTTTGGAAGAGTGAGGAAGATTTAAAATGTAATTTCTCTATTGCAGTCTCTGCCTGCCCATCCCGCACACTATTTCCTGTCTGGGTGTCACAGGGACAGGAAGTGAATGAAAATTTTTCTAATGGGGTCACAAACAGATTTAAAAACCTGACAAAAATGTTAACCCTTCCCTACTCTGTCCCACAAAATAGGTCTTTAGAGCTCTCAGCACTTAACACAGTAGATGTATTTCCAAAGTTAATACAGAAAATATGATTTAAAGTAGAACTAAAGGAAAAACTTTTTTTTTTTTTTTTTCAGTTTGGATAAAGTAAGGGAGGGGTTATAATGCCTGTCCGTTTTTTTTTTTTTTGCCATCTGTGTCCCATTGCGAAGATTTCCCTTCACTTCCTGTCCCATAGCCAAACAGGAAGTGAGAGGAAATCCCTGCAAATTAAGGGAATTCCTTGGGGACCCCCCCACCCCCAGGTCCCCAATGGAGGATTTTCGCTCTATAATTTTTCTTGGGACAACCCAAAATTGGGATTTTCTTTTTACTTTTTTTTTTCTTTTAACCACGGAAGGTTTTACCCCCCTTTTAATGATCAGGCCATTTTTTGTGATACAGCACTGAGTAACTTTAACCACTTGCCGACCGCCCGCTGCATATATACTGCGGCAGGTTGGCTCGGGTATTGCAAATCGACTTATGGGTACATCGGTACGCGGTAGTGGTCCTGGGGGCATGCGGGCACTAGGCAGCAGGGATGTCAATCCACGGGACATAAATCTTTCCCGTAGTTTGTAGACGCGATAACTTTTGCGCAAACCAATCAAAATACGCTTATTGTGATTTTTTTTACCAAAAATATGTAGAAGAATACAAATTGGCCTAAAAGCATGAAAAAAATTAGATTTTTAAATTTTTTTTGGGGAATGTTATATATCAGAAAGTGAAAAATATTGTTTTTTTTTTTTTTTTTACAAATTGTCGCTCTTTTTTTGTTTATAGCACAAAAAATAAAAATCGCACAGGTGATCAAATACCACCAAAAGAAAGCTCTGTTTGTGGGAAAAAAAGGACATCAATTTTATTTGGGTACAGCGTCGCACGACCGCGCAATTGTCAGTTAAAGTAACGCAGTGCCGAATCGCAAAAAATGGCCTGGTCATTGAGGGGGCAAATCCTTCCGCCATTAACCACTTTGAGACCAGAAGGATTTCCCCCCCCTTCCTGACCAGGCACATTTTTTTGCGATTCGGCACTGCGTTACATTAACTGACAATTGCGCGGTCGTGCGACGCTGTACCCAAATAAAATTGATGGCCTTTTTTTTCCCACAAACAGAGCTTTCTTTTGGCGGTATTTGATCACCTGTGCGATTTTTGTTTTTTGTGCTATAAACAAAAAAGTGACAATTCTGAAAAAAAAAACAAAAAAAAACAATATTTTTCACTTTCTGATATATAACATTCCCAAAAAAATTTTAAAAATCTAATTTTTTCATGCTTTTAGGCCAATTTGTATTCTGCTACATATTTTTGGTAAAAAAAAATCCCAAGAAAAGTATTTTGATTGGTTTGTGCAAAAGTTATCGCATCTACAAACTATGGGAAAGGTTTATGGACTTTTTATTTTTTTTTTGGCGGCGATCAGCGATTTTTAGCGGGATTGCGGCGGACAAATCTGACACCAAGTGACACTTTTTTGGGGACGAGTGACACCAATACAGTGATCAGTGCTTAAACAAAAATGCTGTATATAGGACACAGGCAGGGAAGGGGTTAACACCATGGGGTTAAGTGTGCTCCAATACCAGTGATGGAGAACCTTGGCACCGCAGATGTTTTGGAACTACATTTCCCATGATGCTCAACTACACTGCAGAGTGCACGAGCATCATGGGAAATGTAGTTCCAAAACATCTGCGGTGCCAAGGTTCACCATCAATGCCCTACGGAGTGCTTTCTAACTGTGTGGGATGGATGCAATAGAGGAAAAGAGAGATCTGTGTTCCTGCTTAGCTGAAACACAGATCTCTCTCTCTTCCTCTGTGACAGAACGGCGCTCTGCCTTCTTCCATTGCGGATGCCGTACCCGCTGATTGGCTCCTGCGGTGTCCAATCACAGCGCTCGCACCCCCCGACATCTCCCGCACAGAATTACATACATGATTTTGTGCAGCCGGGCAGTATATATGCGGCAGATGGTCCGGAAATGGTTAATGATAACATTAAACGGGACAAATAGAGACGGAGAATCTTCTCTATGGGGACACAGACAGCAATAAAAGCTGACAGAGGTTCTAACACCCCCTCCCCCGCACCTCATCCAAAACTAAAACAAAAGTTTTGCCTTTAATTATAGTTGAAGTTTAATTGAAATATAAATGAAGGAAGATTTGTTGTAGATTTGTATGGAGTTGAGATGGATTAGAACCCCTGTCGGGTTTTTATTGCAGTCTGTGTCCCCGTTATCAGGAGTCACCTTCTATCTGTCCTGTTACCGTTATCACCCTAAGTAAAGGAAAATCCAACATTTTTTGTTGTCACAAGAACAGAAATAGAAGCAATCTTCCAATGGGGACAACTAGGGATTCCCTCACTTTCAAGGAATTTCCTCTCACTTCCTGTTTTGAATACGAGACAGGAATAGAAGGGAAATCTTCCAATGGGGACAACCAGGGATTCCCTCACTTTGCAGAGATTTCCTCTTACTTCCTGTTTTGGATATGGGACAGGAATAGAGGGAAAAAACTTCCAATGGTGACACTATTTCAGGTGACAACTAGGGATTCCCTCACTTTGCAGAGATTTCCTCTTACTTCCTGTTTTGGATATGGGACAGGAATAGAGGGAAAAAACTTCCAATGGTGACACTATTTCAGGTGACAACTAGGGATTCCCTCACTTTGCAGAGATTTCCTCTTACTTCCTGTTTATGACATGGCCGGGAAAAGAATGGAAATCTTGTAATGGGGACACTGGGTTAGGTGACAACAAGGGATTCCCTCACTTTGGGGGAATTTCCTCTTACTTCATGTTTTGAACAAGGAACAGGAATAAAAGGGAAATCTTCCAATGGGGACACTAGATCTGGTGACAACAAGAGATGCCTTCACTTTGGAGAAATGTCCTCTTACTTTCTGTTTTGGATATGGGAAAGGAATAGAAGTGAAATATTTTGATGGGGACACCAGATCTGGTGACTACAAGAGATTCCCTCACTTTGGAGGAACTTCTTCTTACTTGCTGTTTTGGCTATGGGACAGGAAAAGGAGGGAAATCTTCCAATGGGGACACTAGGTCAGGTGACAACAAGGGATTCCCTCAATTTGGGGGAATTTCCTCTTACTTCCTGTTTTGACTATGGGACAGGAAGTGATGGAAAATCTTCCAAATGTGAACACCAGATCAGGTGACAGCAAGGGATTCCTTCACTTTGGAGGAACTTCTCACTTCCTGTTTTTACTTTTGGACAGGAAGTGAAGGAAAATCTTCCAACGTGAACACTAGATCTGGTAACAACAAGTGATTCCCTCACTTTGGCGGAGCTTCCCACTTCCTGTTTTGGCTATGGGACAGGAAGTGAAGGGAAATCTTCCAATGGGGACACTAGATCTGGTGACAACAAGAGATTCCCTCACTTTGGAGGAACTTCTCACTTCCTGTTTTGGCTATGGGACAGGAAGTGAAGGAAAATCTTCCAACGTGAACACTAGATCTGGTAACAACAAGAGATTCCCTCACTTTGGAGGAACTTCTCACTTCCTGTTTTGGCTATGGGACAGGAAGCGAAGGGAAATCTTCCAATGGAGACACTAGATCTGGTGACAACAAGAGATTCCCTCACTTTGGAGGAACTTCTCACTTCCTGTTTTGGCTATGGGACAGGAAGCGAAGGGAAATCTTCCAATGGGGACACTAGTTCTGGAGACAACCAGGCATTCCCTTACTTTGGAGGGATTTCCTCTTACTTCCCATTTTTACTATGGAACAGGAAGTAAAGGTAAATCTCCCCAAAGGGACACAGATGAAAAAAAAAGGAAAACCCTCTCTAACTCAAAATGAAAAAAGGACCTTCAGTTCTACTTAAAAAAGACCAAATAGTGTCCCTGATAAAATGCTCCTGACATTGCTGCATGGGACGGGGAATCCTCCAGTATCTTATGAGCTGTGGGTGGAAACTCCCAGGTGAATGCTGGGAGAACATATAAACTCTAACTTCTGTTTGGAATGAAAGGAAGACCCGATGCTGTCATACAGATGATGTAGAAATTTCCAGAATAGCGCCCTCCTGCGTTCTACAATGAACTGCAATGAAATAATCAGGATGAAGAACTGTCTGACGGAACGATGGCTCCTCCCACCTGCACTGGGTGACGTTCATGAGGTTTTCCAGCGGCATGCTTTTGTTGTTAAATTCGGAAACGTCGAAGACGGAGAGGCTGCTATTGATGTAGCCGGACATCGGGATTCTCTCGTTTTCAGAGTAGGCGTAATAATAGACGAGACGCGGGATCATGTCTGAGGTGAAAGCCACGATAAAAGCCTAAGGGAGGAAAATCATCAAATATAGAAATAATAAAGGGGCGTCAATGTAAATCCTGAGTGCCGGTTCACACATATATGTGATGTCAGATATCGCATGGGAGTCACACCGCACTGCAAGTCACATGCAGATTGTATGGCTGAATTTGCATCAAAGTCGGATCACATGAGTGTTCACAACTGCTAAATGACTGCAGATTTTAGCTGTGCAATCTGCTGATCAGGTGATTATTACACTTTGTAATAGTAGGGATTGGAATAGACAGTCTCATGTTCCTCACATGTAAGGATGGGAATAGACAGTCTCATGTTCCTCACATGTAAGGATGGGAATAGACAGTCTCATGTTCCTCACATGTAAGGATGAGAATAGACAGTCTCATGTTCCTCACATGTAAGGATGAGAATAGACAGTCTCATGTTCCTCACATGTAAGGATGGGAATAGACAGTCTCATGTTCCTCACATGTAAGGATGAGAATAGACAGTCTCATGTTCCCCACATGTAAGGATGGGAATAGACAGTCTCATGTTCCTCACATGTAAGAATGAGAATAGACAGTCTCATGTTCCCCACATGTAAGGATGAGAATAGACAGTCTCATGTTCCTCACGTGTAAGGATGGGAATAGACAGTCTCATGTTCCTCACATGTAAGGATGGGAATAGACAGTCTCATGTTCCTCACATGTAAGGATGAGAATAGACAGTCTCATGTTCCCCACATGTAAGGATGGGAATAGACAGTCTCATGTTCCTCACATGTAAGAATGAGAATAGACAGTCTCATGTTCCCCACATGTAAGGATGGGAATAGACAGTCTCATGTTCCTCACATGTAAGGAAAGGAATAGACAGTCTCATGTATCCCACATGTAAGGATGGGAATAGACAGTCTCATGTTCCTCACATGTAAGGAAAGGAATAGACAGTCTCATGTTCCTCACATGTAAGGATGAGAATAGACAGTCTCATGTTCCTCACATGTAAGGATGGGAATAGACAGTCTAATGTTCCCCACATGTAAGGATGGGAATAGACAGTCTCATGTTCCTCACATGTAAGGATGGGAATAGACAGTCTCATGTTCCTCACATGTAAGGATGGGAATAGACAGTCTCATGTTCCTCACGTGTAAGGATGGGAATAGACAGTCTCATGTTCCTCACGTGTAAGGATGGGAATAGACAGTCTCATGTTCCTCACGTGTAAGGATGGGAATAGACAGTCTCATGTTCCTCACGTGTAAGGATGGGAATAGACAGTCTCATGTTCCCCACATGTAAGGATGGGAATAGACAGTCTCATGTTCCTCACATGTAAGGATGGGAATAGACAGTCTCATGTTCCCCACATGTAAGGATGGGAATAGACAGTCTCATGTTCCTCACATGTAAGGATGAGAATAGACAGTCTCATGTTCTCCACATGTAAGGATGGGAATAGACAGTCTCATGTTCTCCACATGTAAGGATGGGAATAGACAGTCTCGTGTTCCTCACATGTAAGGATGAGAATAGACAGTCTCGTGTTCCTCACATGTAATGATGAGAATAGACAGTCTCATGTTCCTCACATGTAATGATGGGAATAGACAGTCTCATGTTCCTCACATGTAAGGATGGGAAAATACAGTCTCATGTTCCTCACATGTAAGGATGAGAATAGACAGTCTCATGTTCCCCACATGTAAGGATGAGAATAGACAGTCTCATGTTCCCACATGTAAGGATGGGAATAGACAGTCTCATGTTCCCCACATGTAAGGATGAGAATAGACAGTCTCATGTTCCCCACATGTAAGGATGGGAATAGACAGTCTCATGTTCCTCACATGTAAGGATGAGAATAGACCGGTCCTCTTAGTACACTTACATTGGTCACCACAGAGAGAACGGCCATGGCGTTGAGGATTTCCTGCCACACTCCGATGCTGTGCGCCTTCGCTGCATACGGTCGTCTGAACTGCGAGGTCAGCTTCCAGGCATCGACGCGGATCTCTAGGATGTTGTTGAGCAGGGCGAGCACAGGTGCCAGCGGGAAGGAGGCCACGAAGAGGGTGATGAAGCCAAACTGGATGACTAGAAGGAAATAAGAGGGTCAGGAAAAACCCTCCAAAATATTTTTTTTATTTTTTTTTCCATAGAAAACCCTCCAAACATTTTTTTTCTTTCCATAAAAAACCCTCCAAAATTTTTTTTTATTTTTCTTTCCATAAAAAAACCCTCCAAAATATTTTTTTTATTTTTCTTTCCATAAAAAAACCCTCCAAAATATTTTTTTTAGTTTTTTTTCCATAAAAAACCCTCCAAAATATTTTTTAATTTATTTTTTTCCATAAAGGACCCTCCAAAATATTTGTTTTATTTTTTTTCCATAAAAAAACCCTCCAAAATATATATATTTTTTTCCATAAAAAACCCTCCAAAATATTTGTTTTATTTTTTTCCATAAAAACCCCTCCAATATATGTTTTTTAATTTATTTTTGTCCATAAAAGACCCTCCAAAATATTTGTTTTATCTTTTTCCATAAAAAACCCTCCAAAATATTTTTTTTTATAATAAAAAAACCTCCAAAATATTTATGGAAGAGCTCTGACTTCTACAGAGGAAGTAACAGAAGTAAAGGGGATCGGTCCTCTGTATTGGCTGCCATTCCAAGCTAAAGGAGATACAATAACAATGCTCCCCCGATTATCACGGGAAATAAACAGTGTTGGGCCTTTTTAGGTCTCTCGAAGAAATGTGAAGTACGCCAACCCTTTAGTCACATTTAACCATGACCAAAAAAATGGCCTTGAAAGAACTGAAATCCAATGAATGGAAGGGGCGGGGGTTCACCAAAAGAGGTGGAGTTTAGCAGGTTGGGTTTTTCAGTCTCTCCTACCATTGGTGTTCTCCTCCTAATCTATTTGAACCTCCAACTGGGAGTCTCGTCCAACAAGGCCAAGGGTAAAAGAGAGAGAGTTGTAGGAGGAGCTAAATCCAAGCGGTTGAATTTAAACTGGCAATGTGACCTGGCATTTGAACAAAGTGGAGTGACAAAGTCTCAGGGGGCAAAAAACAAGAGCCCCACACACACTAGTGGTAGAGAATCCAAAATAAGTTCTTCATCCACCAGTTTATTATATGGAAACCACACAACCAACACATCATCAAGGTCACACGAATCTCTAAGATGAAGAAATAATTTGGAATGATCCTAAACTCAATGCAGTTCTGTAAAAGAAAGATCAGTCTATATGTATCTGGGCCGGTTGGGTTTCCCAGCTTCTCCTACCATTTGGTGTGGCCTTCGTTCTCCTCTAAATCTTCTGAACCTCCAATTGTGAGAGTCTCGTGCTACAAGGCCATAAGGTAAAATAGTATTTTATCACCACATTTCATTTACATAATACCAATTACTTTGTCTTTTTTGCCTTTTAGTTTAGAACAGGGGCGTCAAACTCAATTTTATTGAGGACAAGCATTATGGTTGTCCTCAAAGGGCCGGTTGTAACTGTAGGACTATATACAGTGGGGATCGAAAGTTTGGGCACCCCAGGTAAAAATTTGTATTAATGTGCATAAAGAAGCCAAGGAAAGATGGAAAAAATCTCCAAAAGGCATCAAATTACAGATTAGACATTCTTATAATATGTCAACAAAAGTTAGATTTTATTTCCATCATTTACACTTTCAAAATAACAGAAAACAAAAAAATGGCGTCTGTAAAAGTTTGGGCACCCTGCAGAGTTAATATCTTGTACTGCCCCCTTTGGCAAGTATCACAGCTTGTAAACGCTTTTTGTAGCCAGCCAAGAGACTTTCAATTCTTGTTTGAGGTATCTTTGCCCATTCTTCCTTACAAAAGTCTTCCAGTTCTTTGAGATTTCTGGGCTGTCTGTCACGCACTGCTCTTTTAAGGTCTATCCATAGATTTTCAATTATGTTGAGGTCAGGAGATTGTGAAGGCCATGGCAAAACCTTCAGTTGACACCTCTTGATGTAATCCCCCGTGTATTTCGAGGTGTGTTTAGGATCATTATCCATTTGTAGAAGCCATCCTCTCTTTAACTTCAGCTTTTTCACAGATGGCATCAAGTTACCATCCAAAATTTGCTGAAATTTTATTGAATCCATTTTTCCTTCTACTCGTGAGATGTTCCCTGTGCCACTGGCTGCAATACAACCCCAAAGCATGATTGATCCACCCCCATGCTTAACAGTTGGACAGAGGTTCTTTTCATTAAATTCTGTGCCCCTTCTTCTCCAAACGTACCTTTGCTCATTCCGGCCAAAAAGTTAAATTTTAACCTCATCGGTCCACAGAATTTGTTTCCAAAATGTATCAGGCTTGTCTATATGTTCATTTGCAAAGTTCAAACGCTGGTTTTTGTGGTGAGGACGTAAAAGAGGTTTTCTTCTGATGACTTTTCCATGAACACCATATTTGTACAAGTATCTCTTTTTAGTGGAATAGTGTACCACAACTCCAGTGTCTGCCAGATCTTTCTGGAGGGATCGTGCAGTCAAACGTGGGTTTTGAATTGTTTTTCTCACAATCCTGCGAGCTGTTCTGTCTGATATTTTTCTTGGTCTTCCAGATCTTGCTTTAACTTCCACTGTTCCTGATGACTGCCATTTCTTAATTACATTCCGAACAGAGGATATTGACATCTGAAAACGCTTTGCTATCTTCTTATAGCCTTCTCTAGCTTTGTGAGCATCAACTATTTTCAGTTTCAGTTTTCTAGACAACTGCTTAGAAGATCCCATGGTGCTGATTGTTGGGGCAAGGTCAGATGAGTCTGGGCATTTAAAACCTTTGAGATTGACATCACCTGGTCTTCTCAGACGATGATTGAGAACAATCCATGACACTGGCAGGTCTCAGCCTTGCAAAGGGGGCAGTGCATGCTATAAATTCTGCAGGGTGCCCAAACTTTTGCAGACGCCATTTTTTTGTTTTCTGTAATTTTGAAAGTGTCAATGATGGAAATAAAATCTAACTTTTGTTGACATATTATAAGAATGTCTAATCTGTAATTTGATGCCTTTTGGAGATTTTTCCATCTTTCCTTGGCTTCTTTATGCACATTAATACAAATTTTTAACTGGGGTGCCCAAACTTTTTATCCCCACTGTATACACATTTATGCAGGACTTTTTTTCCCCTAGAGAATAGGTGCAGGAACTTGACCACGTCCCCCACTGAACAGCATCAAACTATGGGTGTGGCCAAATTGCCAAACAGTGGGAGAATCTTAAGGGGGCAATAAATACCAGGAGTGCCATATGTGTGGAGCTACGTACAGAGTGCAGAGTCCAGGGGTGCGCTACATACAGACTTAAGGAGTGCACTGTGTACAGAGTGCAGTATGGAGGAGTGCACTACACACTGAGTGTAAGATTTTGGAGTGTGCTATGCACAGTGTGCGGGAATCGGCTCTCTTTCACAGGCAGTTTACATCTCACTTCCACCCCAGGGCCGCATGAAAAGGCCTGGAGGGCCAAATTCAGCTAGCGGGCCTTGTAATTGACACATGTGGTTTAGAACATCCCTCTCCTGAAAAAGTATTTAACCAAAACGCGTTAAGACTATGAATTCTCCCACAGCGCAGCACTGTCACTGCAATTTTTAAAGGAGATCACTTCTGTATATTGGCTGCCATTCTAGACTAAAGGAGACTCACAATACCAATGTTCTCCCAATTTCCAGAGGAAAAGCTAAGAGTGCTGGGAATTTTTGGATGGAAGAACTCTCATAGAAATGTCATGACACAAACAAGTACTAAAAATGCTTTAGTCACACTTACTTAACCCTCAACCAAAAAATGGTCTCCATGATCGAAAGAACTGAAATCCAATGAATGAAAGGGGCAGGGCTGACCTAAAGAGGAGAAGATTAGCCGGTTGGTTGGATTTCAATTCTTTAAATCGTGGAGGCCAGTTTTTTGATCAAGGGTTAAGTGTGACTAAAGAATTGACTTTTAGCACTTGATTGGGTCATGACATTTCTTTGAGAGATCTTCTACCTAAGAAGTCCCGACACTATTTGTCTTTCCCCTGGAAATTGGGGGAGCATTGGTATTGCGCAACTGTCAGTCTCCTTTAGTCGAGAATGGCAGCCGATACAGAGCAGTGATACAAAAACGGAATTGACAGTGGTGCTCTGTGGATGGATTCTTAGCCTCAACGCGTTTCAGTTAAATGCTTCTTCAGGAGAGTTGTGCTAAAATAAAATGCAAAAAGACAAAGCAAGACATCTCATTGCTATTGTGCAAATTTAATAAGGATGTGGTGATAAAATACTCTTCTACCCTTGGCCTTGTAGCACGAGACTCACAGTTGGAGGGTCAAAAGATTTAGAGGAGAACAAAGGTCCCACCAATGGTAGCTGTAAAACCCAAACGCCACATTACAGATACAGTATCTCACAAAAGTGAGTACACCCCTCAAGATTTTGTAAACCTTTTATTCTATCTTTTCATGTGACAACACCGAAGAAATGACACTTTGCTACAATGTAAAGTAGTGAGTGTACAGCTTGTATAACAGTGTAAATTTGCTGTCCCCTCAAAATAACTCAACATACAGCCATTACTGTCTAAAGCGCTGGCAACAAAAGTGAGTACACCCCTAAGTGAAAATGTCCAAATTGGGCCCAAAGTGTCAATATTTTGTGTGGCCACCATTATTTTCCAGCACTCCCTTAACCCTCTTGGGCATGGAGTTCACCAGAGCTTCAAAGGTTTCCACTGGAGTCTTCTTCCACTCCTCCATGACGACATCACTGAGCTGGTGGATGTTAGAGACCTTGCTCTCCTCCACCTTCCGTTTGAGGATGTCCCACAGATGCTCAATAGGGTTTAGGTCTGGAGACATGCTTGGCCAGTCCATCACCTTTACCCTCAGCTTCTTTAGCAAGGCAGTGGTCGTCTTGGAGGTGTGTTTGGGGTCGTTATCATGTTGGAATACTGCCCTGTGGCCCAGTCTCTGAAGGGAGGGGATCATGCTCTGCTTCAGTATGTCACAGTACATGTTGGCATTTATGGTTCCCTCAAACTGTAGCTCCCCAGTGCCGGCAGCACTAATGCAGCTCCAGAGCATGACACTCCCACCACCATGCTTGACTGTAGGAAGACACACTTGTCTTTGTACTCCTGATCTGGTTGCCGCCACACACGCCTGACACCATCTGAACCCAATAAGTTTATCTTGGTCTCATCAGACCACAGGAGATGGTTCCAGTAATCCATGTCCTTAGTCTGCTTGTCTTCAGCAAACTGTTTGCGGGCTTACTTGTGCATGATCTTTAGAAGAGCCTTCATTCTGGGACGAGAGCCATGCAGACCAATTTGATGCAGTGTGCGGCGTATGGTCTGAGCACTGATAGGCTGACCCCCCACCCCTTCAACCTCTGCAGCAATGCTGACAGCACTCATACGTCTTTTTCCCAGAGACAACCTCTGGATATGACGCTGAGCACGTGCACTCAAGTTCTTTGGTCGACCATGGCAAGGCCTGTTCTGAGTGGAACCTGTCCTGTTAAACCGCTGTATGGTCTTGGCCATCGTGCTGCAGCTCAGTTTCAGGGCCTTGCCAATATTCTTATAGCCTAGGCCATCTTTATGTAGAGCAACAATTCTTTTTTTCAGATCCTCAGAGAGTTCTTTGCCATGAGGTGCCATGTTGAACTTCCAGTGACCAGAATGAGAGTGAGAGCGATAACGCCAAATTTAACACACCTGCTCCCCATTGACACCTGAGACCTTGTAACACTAACGAGTCACATGACACCGGGGAGGGAAAATGGCTAATTGAGCCCAATTTGGACATTTTAACTTACATATAGACTTATCTTTGTATCACAAAACTCCTTTGAGTCTGGCATCATTCCAATGCATTTCTCCAGCATACAGAGATTTGTGTGGTCCTGGGGAAGAAGACCTGAAATATATTGGCTTGTGGTTTTCAATATAATAAACAGATGGATTCGAAAAACTGAGCATGGACTTTCTACCACGGGTGTGGGGCTCTTCTCTTGAAATGTTTTTTTTTGTTTCTAATTTGCCCCCTAGACTACTATGTCACTCCAGGTCATTCCTATGCCATGTCACACAGCCAGTTTAAATTAAACAGCTTAGATTTGGCCCCTCCAACAATTTTCTCTCAATAACATTGGTGGTTGACAGTTTTATTAGTAGAGGGTTCCCTGAGACCATCAAGGGTTCCTCTATGGTAAGAAGATTGAGAAAAGGTGATGTAACCCCTTCACATAGTGTAGGTAAGTATCTATCTCACCCATTTCCAGGTACTCATAGAAAAGTCCCAACTGTCCGAAGATCTGCAGGTCATAGTCCTGCTCCCAGCGGCTGTACAGGTTTTCTGGGCTGTTCCTGGCTCTCCGGCGCCCCCACCAGTTCTGGATCCACCTGCAACCAACGATGCACAAAAAAGTTGAAGAGTTTTGACAGGATAAAACAACACAATTAAATCTGACTGTCGGTCTTCCCTTCAGTCTTGTACAGTTGTACGGCTCCTCTACTGGA